>NW_022589711.1:64897858-64905888 GCF_004348235.1 Phoca vitulina | reverse complement strand
GGGGGAGTTGGAGAGGGAGAAGCAGGCTTCCGCGGAGCAGGGAGCCCAATGTGGGGCTTGATCCCAGGACCCTAGGACAATAACCTGAGCCGAAGACAGATGCTGAACAACTGAGCCACCTAGGCACTCCTCTTCATTTATTTTTTAAGATTTTATTTATTTGTTTGAGAGAGAGAAAGAGAAAAAACGTGAGTGGGGGGCGGGCAGAGGGAGAAGCAGACTCCCCATTGTGCAGGGAGCCTGATGTGGGACTCGATCTTGGGACTCCAGGATCATGACCTGAGCTGAAGGCAAACACTTAACTGACTGAGCCACCCAGGTGCCCCATTAATCTAGATTCTTGAAGTGTTTGACACTCAGCATATTTTGACGTGGTCATTGTCTCTTATTTCCATGGACTGTGTCCTTTTGAGTCACGTTCTACCTCTCTGATCTACCCTTTAGATCTTTGTTGTTTCACTCAGATTTGAGCCAAAGTGTAGTGACTGTTCAATCTCCGTCTCAGTTGACTAAAGTCCTGTTGACTTCACATTGATTTTTTCCACCCTCAATGCCATCACCCATCACCTCCTGTGTGCTGGGGGGCAGCAGCTGTTATACTCTCGCCTTGTAGGAAATAAACATGATGGATAGACCCAGTTTCACTCAGGTACAGCAACAGCTTTGTAGATACCGTCTATCTCTCAGTACGGAGACCCAGCGGTTGGGTGTGTGGACAGGTGCCCCTCTCTAGCATGCTAGGCTGCCATGGTGGGTATCAACACTCCAGAGAAGGGGCTGGAAGGCAGAAAGGCAGTACATTAAGGAAGAACAAGCTGAGGCTATTACTCTCAATTCATCTGCTATTACCAATATTGATCCAAAGACCTAGCCTGTGGCACGTGCTAACAATAACACCAGGCATTGGTATGCTTTCTCTGCCAATCGAGCTGCATGGGCAGCCCATCAGATTGCTGACTAGAAGTGTCCTGAAAATACCACCGTCAGAGCCATGGGTGGCAACACCAGATTTAGGATGGGTTCATGTGGCTTACCCCAGATTATGGACATTTGAGCACTCATGCATCCCTCTGTTGAGAACAGAAAAATTACTCTAAACAGAACCACCCCAACTACACCAGGAGTATGGGAGAGATATCACTGGAGCTGTGTGGTCATTCTGTCGTATTAAAGGATAGTGGCCAGTTGGCACTGACTGGTTGGGTTGCCCAGGTGTTTATTGGGTAGTCCTGAAGGGAACCCAGTGATTGCGTGGCACAGATCTTTGGCTGTGGCTTCTACCTGGGTGGTTGGGCCACTGAACCCTGGGTTTTCCCTGGGCACGGGGGGAAGAATCTGCCATCTTCCCTCCCCTCAAGTCCAGTTGGGTACATTCTATTTTTACTGGTATAATCATTTGGCCTCTGTCTTTGTTCCCTCCATCAGCCTGGAGGACATTATAGCACACATAGCAGCCTTACTAAATTCACCCAGCAAGCCTTAAATGATGGACAAAGCCCGTCTTTCCTGAACACTGAAATGTCTCTAATGAGAAAAGCTGTCCTCCAAAATAGAATGGCCTTGGACATCATTACTGCCTCACAAGTGGCCATCTGTCCCATTCTCCAAGCAGAATGCTGTGTGTTCATACCTGATGAGTCTGCTAACGTATCATCTTTATTAAATCTGGAGACACAAGTGAACACCCTGAGTGATCCGACCCCCCCAGCCTAGTAGACTTAATAAATCAGTGGTTTGGATCATGGGCTTTTGGTGGAAAAAAAAAAAATCACTTGCTTGGGGAATCATTATCTTCACCTCTGTTTTCTCTTGTAGGTGCATACATTGTTGCTGTGCTATGCCTCCAGGGCAGCCTGGGAGCCAGCAAAGATGCTCCTCGATGCTAGAGTAACCCTTTGCTGACCGCTTAGGGAACATTGCAGAAGAGGGGGATGTGTGAGCTTGTAAGAGTTGGCCATGAGGGGTGGTGTTGGAGGAGGTCAAGGAGAGGATGTGACCTCTTGTTGACCCAAGAGCTGGACCCAGGCGATCCGAGGCTCCTCATCCTGCCCCTGTCCTTGGAATGTATGTTCCGCCCACCATTCCCACGGCAAGAGCCGCTTTAGGGACATAGCCTTAAGAGAGTAATATGTTATTGAGACCATCTGTACTATATACATGACTGAACCCTGTTAAGTCCTCTATATAAACTCAAGATTTTGGCAAGTGGATGAGGAGATCTATTCCTCTTGCAGCCATCCAAGACAAGCTTCACATGAAAGTTCCCCAGCTTATTAAATCTGCTACGTACAAAAAGAAAAAAATCAGAGGGGGAAATAAAATTCAATCAAAATTAGAACCAGATTAACAGTCTATTTTTCCTCCCTTACTTGGTGTGTAACCTGCCATGTTAACCTTTAAGACTGAGTTTCGTCATCATAAAATGGTGATGATAATAACAATAAATATGAACAAATGTTTGCAGGGTACCTAGCAAAGTGCTTGGAGATGATAGAAGCCTGATTAATGTTGTTGAAATGTGCACTTTATTCTGTTTCCTTCTTTTCTACCTTGGGGTGAGATAGGAGGTATAATCTTTTGGCATGTTCATAGAATAAACATCAAAGTACTTTCCATGCATCATTTGGTAAATTATTCTGTCTTATTCCATTCTGTAAACCACTGATAGGAGCAAGGAACCATAGCCTCTGTTAGGGGCCATGACTCTTCCAAGGATCTTAATAGAAATAGTTGATCCCTGATCAGCTGCTCACAGAAGGTGTGTGATCTCACGTCAACTCTTGCAATTCTCAGTGCCTGTGCTCAAGGCTGTCCTTTGGACTAGGTCATCCTTCGCTCACACCCCCCACCTTTCTCTATGCCAGCATGGTACCTGGGAAACAGTTTTTGAGACCCTGTTTCAGTAACATCTTCGTGTAGCCATTCATGCTGTCCTTCTTCGGGTGGATGGATCACTTCCTCCTCTGGGCCCACTTTGCACCCCATTAATGTGCTTCACATAGAACCTGCTATTCTCTAAGCCCCTTACTTGTTCTTGTAACCTTTCTTTCCAGTTGCTGCCCCAAGACCCAGCACAGCATTTGGCATATAGTAAGTGTTAAAGAAATGTCTGTTGAAGGCATGGGTAATGACTTAATGAATGGTGAAAGATAGAGTAGTTATGATGGAGTCGCTATGATGGATGTTCAAGACATGCTGTCCTTGGAGTGCCATAGGATGTCAAATGGGGCCTTCAGAGAAGGATGTGGACACTGCTTCCTCTGTTTTCTGCAGAGATAATCATGTGGCTGAGTAAGGTTGACAAGTGACTGGGATGTTTGCTGAACCAAAATGCTTTGGCCTAAGTTTCAAATGGCTACATTTAAAAAAAAGATTTTATTTATTTATTTATTACCATTGAGTGTGGGTTGGACTTAGTGACTTTTCTCCAAAAAAGTAAATAAAAGAAACAGTAAAATGGTAAACCTAGAGTGGAGAAACTTGGCCAACACTAGCTTCATAGAGGATGAAGGCTAATGTCAGCTGACATCATATGGGTATCAGGTACCCTGATATGGAGTGACAAGAAGGGCAATTCACCTCTGTTATTCTTTCTAAAAGCTCCTAACGTTGGTCTCATCATGAGAAAAAAACAAGAGAGAAGCTCAGGTTGGAGGAAACGCTATAGGATATTGGATCAGTCGTGAAAAACAAGGAAGGACTGAGAAACTGTCACAGATTGGGGAGACCGAGGAAACGTGAAACTCGGGGCAATGTGGCAGGTACATTGGATTCTGGAACGGTGAGAGGACAGTAATACAGAAGCCGGTGGAATCCAAATAAAGTCTGGAGTTCAATTACTAGCAATCTATCAATGTTGATTTCTTAGTTTTGACAGACCTACAATAATAACGTAAGATGTAAAATATGGGGAAACTCGGAAAGGGGTATGCAGGAACTCTGTATAACCTTTGCAACTTTCCGGTAAATCTCAAATTATTCCAAAATAGTTTATTTAAAAAAAAATAAAGGAGGCAGATGTCTTAGTCACTTTATTTCCTTTTTCAACCTAAAGTCAAATGACAAAAACACCTTCAGAACTAGACAGGGGAAAATGAACCTTCGTGGCTTGCTTTGTATTGAGAAATTCCTGCTGTATTACAAATGAACTCTTCTACCAAAACTTTCCAAGAGAAAAACACTCAATTAAGAAAAAAAATGGAAAGGAACATGAATATTTTGCATGTACTGTACTGACATTTTCACAAGATAAAGAAAGGTAAGTTCCTTTTTACACGGTAAAGCTTAACAGCACGAAGATTGGTAGATCCGTCCACATTTTAAAAACACTGTTGCTTTGCTTTGGGGGAAGCTTTAGTTATTATTTTCCTGGATTTAACCATGAAAGCTTTGGTAATCTGTGAGGCCAATGGGTTAACTAACCCCTTTATTAGTGAACAAGTGCAATATATTTTTAAGTAAACATTCACTTTTTTATATGCAACGTGGGGGGAAAAAAAAAAGGAGAGATAGACAATTCCCTGGCAATCTACCAAGGCCTGAGGAGAGAGAAGGTGAATTTTCTTGTGTACAGACTAAAAATACTCTGAGCTCAAATCACCATTCTAGAGATGTGATTAGGCAGAGAATGAAATTTTATAATGTTTGCCTCTTTGATTTTTTCATTTGCAGTCCAGCATCAGCGCCGTCTACATATCAGTTTTCATCCTTAAATGCGCGTGAAACCAAACCGGCGTTTTGCGGGGCTCTAATTGCTATATGATTTGATGTTACTGTGCAGTGAAGCTGTGCTAGTTAATTGTTTTCCTGACTGAATTTCCACTTCTTGTTCTCCTCCTGCCCCCATTCTGCCTGAAGGAGCCTATAAAGCCAAAAACAAACAAACAAGAATCCCTCAGAAGAGCATCTTTCACTTCCTGAAGCATCGAAGCATCGTTTGCTGTGGGTAGTGGCCCCGTCATCATGTGGGTGATAATGATGACGGATCACTGTAATCCTTAAGTGGCTTCAGCTTATGGTGATGAGGGGTGGGAGCAAAGTGAGGAGGGGTATGTGGAAGAAAAACATGGTTTCCTCTGCTTTAATGGCCTTTCCAGCATTTCAAACAATAGAATGAGAGAGTCATCTCTTTGCCTCTCTTGCTAGACTCCATTCTAGTCTAGTGTTGGTGTGTGGATTTGGATTACAGTCCACTGGTACCTTGTGTGATATGCAGCGTGATTACTGGAGGGAAATTCACAGAAACAGATTAGATATTTGATTAACCGCTTTAAATAATGATCGATTTATATGGCTTCCTGTACATTGCCTTTTCATACTAATCAATAGCACAGGCAATATATAAACGACAGCCTTCTGGAATGAATAATTGATTATACAATGTTAGTTAAATTTAGAAATCGCTATTTTATTGCATTTCTCACTCATAAAACGTAGTGCCAAATAGTAATTGAGCTTGAGTTAGAGTCTCATAATGTTTTGCTTCACAGTCCAACCCAGGAATTGTTTCTCTCTGAAGACCTAGAGAAAGAGGTCCCTTGGGTCATGATGGATGACTGAGGAAGACCAGGATGGGGAGGTGGGGAAGGGGGGTGGGGAAAGAAAAAGTATCTAAATGAGATTGGAAAGGAGGGGGGAGGGGGAGAAAAGAAAATGACAAACGTGATGTGGCAGGTTGCCTCTTTGGGATCCCAGTAAACCGTTTTAATAGAAATGGGCGGGAGGCAAGGAAGGGCCCAATTGAAAAATGCTGAGAAACAGGCCCTGTGTCCTCCGGAGAGCAAAATGTCTCAGACAATAAGATGGGAGATTTATTATGAAGAAACACAACGTGCTGTTTCCATCTCCCTGGTGTTTCTCTAGCTTGACAGGAGAATGTAGGTTCTCGCCGTTGCAGGAACATCACTGGCTGCTCAGAGACTACATGTCTACGGGCTATGAATCAATGATCTCCTTGCCCCAGGGATAGTGTATTCCCCCTTTCCTTAGATAATTCCACCATCATCTCCAAGAAAAATGAAGAGCTTCCAGGTGGCTAGAAGCAGATGGGGGAAAATGGAGCCAGATTACATTAGTTTTAGAATTAGAAGATGTACCCTCATCCCAGTGCAGAGCGTAATAAGAGTCCTTGCAACAGAATGATCTAGAAGGGCAATACTTTCTGCTGAAGAATATATGAGTAACTGTATTTTGAACATTCTTTACAAACCCCAATAAACGTGCTTTCAAAATTGTAGCTGAAGATATAAGTGGGATAGTAAGGCGCACATGGAAGGGAAAAGAATCGAATGAAATCCAAGTGGTAAACAAGGAAAGTAAAATCTAGAGCCCTTTCTGCAAAACTCTGAGGTGTGTGCTCTTGAAAGAATTGCTCTTTCTTGCCTGGAGTATCTGACAGTGTCTCTTGAGCCAGAGTGATGGGAGAAGTCCAATATCAGCTCAAAACTACTACGGCTAGTTGTGTCTAGACTTTTCTCCTCTTTGCCTCAACCTGGAACAAACTCTCTCATTTTTTGCTCTTCATTAAATTTTAGCTCCTCTTCAAGGCCAGCTCAAATTCTGCCTCTGCTTTAACAAACCCCACTCCCAGTGTTCTCTCTCTCTCTTTTTAAAATTTTTATCACTAATGCTAAATGCTTTGATTATAAGGTTTCTTTAATTTTTAATAATGGCTTGTCTTGGGGCACCTGGGTGGCTCAGTCGTTAAGCATCTGCCTTTGGCTCGGGTCATGATCCTGGGGTCCTGGGATCGAGCCCTGCATCAGGCTCCCTGCTCAGCAGGGAGCCTGCTTCTCCCTCTCCTGCTCCCCCTGTTTGTGTTCCCTCTCTCGCTGTGTCTCTCTCTGTCAAATAAATAAATAAAAAATCTAAAAAAAAAAAAATAATGGCTTGTCTTTTCAGCTAAAGTGTAAGTCCTTTGAGGGCAGCAATCAGATCTTGGTTTCTTTTATGGTTTCACCAATAAGCTTGTCACAGTGATGAACATATGGGTGATGACCAATAAATACTTGTTGGTTGATTGATTCAGGAACATGAAGGTCTCCTCCAGGTATTTCCAATCTTGGACAGGATATTTTCTTACGGCACATATAATCATTTAAGAAAAGTATTGGAAAGATCATGTATAATTAAATTCCAGATCACTGCCCAGGCATAAGGTAATGTGCTTAATCAGTCTGTCCATCAGGATCCAACAGGGGGAATCTTGAACACAGAATTTAGAGTGTATTTGCTTTCATAGTCTAAGCAAACAGAGCTACACTCATATGATTCCTCTTTGGCCAAATTTACCTTCCTCTTAGACTCCCTCTCCTCTGTCGACCATTTGGAACAGACCAATCAACCTGGGTTTGCTAGGGCTATAATACTGAATCAACACTAGAGATTTGGATGCCTTGAATAGGCATAGTTTCAAGAGCATTTAGGGGGCCCTAAAGGCATAATAATCACTTCATGATTTGTAGATGCGAGATAAAGGTAGTACTTAAAAATATAATTATGATCTGGAGCTACAAACTGCAAACCAGTGAGGCAAACCAATGCAAAAACATGGCATAATCTTACATGTGTATAATTACATCTTTAGGACACTGCAGTCTGGAACGTTGGACTCAAGAGTGTGTGGGTTATGCTAATGGAAGTCTCGGGTTCAAGCCTGGATAGCATCATGAGTGGAAACTCAGTCCTCCAAAGTTCTCTGTTTCTCATGGGCAGGGTCTTCAGGGTGGTTCAAATGCTTTTTGGGGTAGCATTAATGTTCCTCTCTTTGCTACCATGAGGTCACCATTCACCCTTTCCTCTCATTACATGGCTTTGCTAGTTTCTGTGTTGCTACTGTCTCTGTTGATCATAGGGTTCCCACAAGCACTATCTTGTTGATCAGGGTCTGGGCTTTCCTCTGATTTGGAATTCAGGGACTTGAATAGGTGCCATGCATCTTTTCCAACTCATTGAAAAGAAGACAACTGTTTAACTATTATTCATTCATTCATTCAGCACCTCATTCCATAAAGGATTAGAGATAGTATAAT
>NW_022589711.1:64878836-64897458 GCF_004348235.1 Phoca vitulina | reverse complement strand
GAGCAGGGAGCCCGATGTGGGGCTCGATCCCAGGACCCTGGGATCATGACCTGAGCCGAAGGCAGCCGCTTAACGACTGAGCCACCCAGGCGCCCCACAAAGTGACTATTTAGGAGAATACAGCTTTTCCTGATACTGAGAGTAACAGGAAATGTTTCCCCACGGGTCTTGGTAAGGAGGATACTATGTCAAGGTAGTGGAGGATGCCTTCAACAACATCTTTGTGTTAGATTTGTTTTGTCCTTCAGTGTTAGATTATAATGTCCTTCAATGTCAAGCTGATGGCTGTACAGCTTGCTAGAGTTCTTGCTTGATCCAAGGCTGAAATTTGAAATGTCTGGGGGGAATTGACAGACTGCATATTCTCCAGACACCCTTCCATCAATATTATTTTGGGCAAGTGTTTCCTACCTGTCTTAACTCCTAAGGAGCAGTATAGTGAGTGGTTAAGCATGCAGACTCCCCTGGGTTCAAATCCCAGCTTTACTACTATGACCCTCAGTTTCTTTGTCATGAAAAAAGAATAATGCTTTCTTCATAGAGATGTTTTCAACATGAAATGAGATCATGTATGCAAAGTTCTGAGCATTGAGAGTGCTCAATTAATATGAGTCATTATAATTAGACCCCAAACAGAGTGGCTTTAGAGTCTCAGTGCCTTTCAAGGAGACATACTGCACTTTTAAAAAATTGGCCTCTCTCTTTTTTCTCCCAGGAGTAGGAAGAGAATCAGAATGCCACCATGAGGCGTTGACCCCTCTTGCTGACATCCAAGTAGCGTCCCTAGGCTGAAACCATGGGCTTGACCTTTTATGCAGCTGGGTGACAACCTCTGATGTGTTCAACCAGGACAGGCTCTCATGGATGCAGAGGCCCAGAAGCAGGTGCCAGGAAATGAAAACAGGTCAAAACCAAGAGCAAATATTGAGCTGCTGTAGTGGAGGGGAGCATATGCACATGTGCGCACAGGCTCAGAGAATTCCGCTAAAGGCTTGGTTGTTTTCCAACTGGCTTTTATTTCTGCTCTCTCCTCATAGAGCTTTAAATTCACCAAGCTACAACCTCAGAGAGAATTTCTTAGGAGAAGAAAGGTATTTTTTAGTCTATCTAGTGAATTTACAAAACCAAGATGGATAAGGATGAATCGAAGATGGAACAATTCCTGGAGAGCAAGAGCTACTGGCTCCCATTATAGTCACTAAAAGAAGATTAACTTTATATAGCAGGTAGCAGGCGAAGGGTCCTCACCAAGGAGAGCAATAGTTCAGGAATGTAGATTAGTTCAAGAAGATAAATCCAAGGCCAGTATTCCCATGAAATTGCAGGTGTTTGTGAGAATGCTCCCTACCTTTGAAAAAGTTGAGATTTTGTTTCTCTTATTGTTGCTTATTATCTTTTTTGGTGGTGGAGATAGTTCGAAGTTGGGATCAGATGACTCAAGTGCAAGTTGTGGCTTTTTTCACATACTTTGGTAGTTGTATTATTTTAAGGAGGTCACTGTATTCCCTGAGGCCTCATCTTCCTCATCTATAAAAAGGAGGAGTTGAACTTTATTAGATTTTTTGAATTCCAAAATGTTATGATTTGTTATAATTTTTATGATGACCTGGAGGGAACACACACACTCCTATAAAGCATTTCTTGTTGCCCCTGTTCAAGTGCAGCAAAATGCCCTGGATAGGAGGAGCTGCCTCTAAAGAAATTTCCATCTTCAGTCTGGAAATGTTTGCTATGGAATTTCTCATATTATTAAGTCCTTTGGGACTATAAGAAGGCCGTTGAATTTTTGGGGGGCTAATCTGCTACATCTATAAGACAGTGTTTTTATATCTGTATCACAGTCTTGATGTTTTCTGGGTGGAATAATTACCTATTTGTTTTATCTGTGAACATGAATGCGAGTGATGGGACCTCTGTGAAGGAGGGTTCACTTAGCAGGCCAGACACAGCACTACTCCACTCCCCACCCTGCTCCCACAGGCACATCTCTTCCCCTCCATGGACCCAGGTGTCCGGAATTCCACTATTTATTCTTTGCTTTAGGGATTTCCCTATCTCTTTGGGCTGCCCTTTAACCAACAAGGCCTTGATGTTTTTGTTTGTCTTCCTTTACCGGTCAGGATGGTCTTCCTCATGATGTGTCCAAGCACACGTGCATGGCCTTCTTCCAAAGCACACTTGCATTCCGGCATATCCCACCAACCCTATACTGAGCAGACAGGCAGCATCGAGCTAACCCAGAAAGCCAGCTCCCAGATTATGGCAATTTGCTATTGAAGAGTTTCAAAAGTTCGGAGGGCCATAAAGGTTTCAAATAAAAGCACTCTCAAGAGAAGCTATTCAAGAAGCAGCTCATTCTTTAATTTGATTGAGAGGTGATTACTAACGTTTGACTAGGTCTGCTCCTAGTCATGATCGTATAGTCTTTGCCTACCATGAACGGACACCTTAGAAAAGCTAGACTTCTCAGCACTAACTTTATATCACATTGCTGGTTTTATTTTCTAAAGAGCCTATCTATTTTAAGAATATATTTTCTCTATTCAGTCTTTGTCTCAGTGATTAGAGGGAGGTGGGAAAATAGTTACACTTGAACATAATATCTTATTTCTTAGAGGCAGCTGGTTGCCAGTTAGACAGGAATACTGTAAAATAGCAGGTGGATATTTACCCACAAACAACAGAGAACTGAGAAGACAGAGAAGGGCCCCAGGAAAGAAGTTACTATCCATAAAAAATGATTAGCAACTTGGGTTGTCTTCTTGCAATGATTGTATCCCCATATTTAGCTGAAAAGTCCTGACCTGTCCTTTTTCAACTTTTCCTATATTTAAAGTAAAACCACTCACATCTCTGCTTATATTTGCATTACTTTGGATGCTCGGGACAAGTTTGTGTTGGAACATCTCTGATGTTTACATCCTTCATTGATTCAGTGTTACCTCCTCTCTGAGCCTTCTCTAACTCTCCAGGCGGAGTTTGTCCTTTTTCCTCTGTGCTTATTTCCCTCTGTGCTGATCTTAGTGTATGGTAATTGGTTCATGTGTCTTCCAGGCCAGAGAACCTGGCAAATGGAAGATTCTCAATAAACGTTCGTTTCTTCTTAATAAGCTCAAGATGTGAATGAATGTTGAAAGAATGAGCTCTCCATCAGCAGTTGTCTTTCTGAGCCACTTTCCATTGCCATGGGGACGCCCAACTTTTGGTGCTAGCGTGATTACCCTGGCTCAGCATAGTCAAAGGACTGCTCTGTCCCATGTTCTACAACGAGGCTTTGTTTGAAAGTCATAAGTGATATATTCTTACGGTCTTTCTCACAAGGGATGAGAGGGTAAATGTCCCCCCTCCATTTAGCAATACGTGGGGCATAGCCAGCTGACTTGGCACAACCACAGCTTCTGGTGAGACGTGGCCACTTCTGCCCTGGGACTTGAGGCAGAACCTTCATGGAAGCTCCTCACCCTGAGCTCCACATTTCAAGGAGAACTTGAGCTGTCGGGCCATCAATGAGGGAGGTGGCTTTGGGAGAAGATGGAGTTGGCTTTTTCAGCTGGCCCCAAAGAGGCTGCAAGCTAATAACTAACATAGCACCTAATGCCTAACAGACATTTATTAAATATTTTAGGGTGAGCAATTGAACGAATCCCAATGCAAGACCTTATCTGACAAATGACCTCATCCTACATCAAAGCAGACTTTCATTCTCTCCCACATAGCACTCAGGAATCATGTTGACCTTTGCTGACTTCTCTGCCATTGTTATTAACTGAAAGATGCTAGTGCCCAGTTTGCTGTGAGATAACATAGATTTCAATGTGGTTTATGTGGATAATGATCTCGGGCAGGGAGGTGGTCAGGGCATCCTGACTTTGCCATGTGACTTCCCCTAGGCCATACTCCTTGGAGGGTTTCTCTTGGACTCTACTTCTGGGCAGGCAAATCTTCAAACAGGTTAGCTTCAGGCCTCTGAAGGGTTTAGAGAGTGAGTGATGCCAAGAGGAGGCTGGTTTTTGTCTGGTATCTCACTTAGATGAGGATGATGTGCAGGTAAGCAGGGAACACGGAAGAAACATCATCAACACGAAGCAGGCTTAGCCTGGGTCCTGCGATCAGTTTTGGCTTTGGAAGAGCTTTTCTGCTTGATGTTCTTTTCTGCAGAAAACTCCTCCTGCAAACCTAAGTGTCCTCTGGTTGTTTTCAACCCAAGGTTTCAGAGAAATCTGATCTTTCTTTCTTTCTTTCTTTCTAGGAAGTCCTCTTTATTGTTTGCTGAGAATGGCACATTTAACTAAAAAACAAAAACTTAATTTGTGTTAGGCCCTGAAGACTGCCAAATGAAAGGGAAAAAATGGTGCCTTAGGACAAACAACCATGCACATTTTCTCATAAGGTTGACCTTTTCCTTGATTGATTAGCTTATTTGCTGACAGCCTGTGTACAAAGCACTAGTCAGGAAATGGGGAGATGAAGAGGGGGCCAGCGTTGGACTCAGCCCTCAAGGATCTTACAGTTGAGTACAGAAAGTAAGACATAGATATGAGTGGCTATTTTACAAGACAGGACGCAGCAAGGGCCTTTATACACAGGTTTAAAGTACTATGGAATCACAGAGAAAGAGGGCAAGGCTCTTTGCTGGGAAACACAGGGATGGGCCACGGAAGACGTGGGCCTTGAAGGGTGGTGGGTGGAAGTTCCATGACAAAGTGGGAAGGCACCAACTTCTGTTTTCATTTGGCTTGAGTACTGAATGCTTGACGAGGGTAGAGAGTGGGAGAGAGAGAGAAGAGAGTCTGAGAGAGAGAGGCCTGGGGTCATGGAACCAGAGCTACTGGATTAAGCCACCTCAGAGCCCATCCTATTTCTGTCCTCCCAGTTATCTGAGAACATGAGTTCCCTTCTGTTTTGGCCAGTGTGAGTTGAGATTTCTGTTAGTTGTTTCGGAAATTATCCTAACTGATGATAAAATTTTATTGGAAAGAGAAATTGGAGACAGACGTTGAGGAATTTAGATAACATTTCAAAGACAGTGTGGAGCCATTTAAGGTTTTTCAGCTGAGGAATGAAGTAATTAAAACTGTAAGAAGATTAATCCGGCAGATGTATGTAGGGTGGTTTAGGGGAGGGAAGAGAGTGCCCACAAGGAGGTGGTACATTCCCTACAGTAAAAGTCTACACATGTGGAATTACAGTGATTAGAGAATCTAGTCTCCATCTTAAGTCAGCTGCAATTTTGCATATTAAAATGTAAAATGAATCTCTGTATAGCTAAGGAGAAATCCCAGATTAGCAAGCTCCCCCTTGGTCCTTCAATTGATTTGCATGATGCAGTTTTTGTTTGCCCTGTTCTAATCAGATCTACATATTCTTAGTTACCCTGTGCAAGGTAGAAAGGGTGATGTATGCCTGCAGACTCCTACATGCAATAGGCATCTTTTCCTCAACTAGCAGTTTTGGATTTCCAGAAGTTTCTAGGTAGACCTCTAATACCAGTGAAATTCACCAATGAATATTCACACAAGTTTTTAAAATAAACAAACAATGAATAGCAGAGCACCTGGGACCTGATTCTGCCACTTATTTTCCAACCTTGAAAAAAAACTAATTCATTTCTTTAACCCTCAGTTTTGTCAACTGTAAAATGGGGATGGTGAAAATATAAGTAAACAGAGTAAATCTCAATAAATTTAGTTGCATTTGTAGTTGCTACTTGTTTTAATTACCAATAGGCTTGGACTAGGAGGTAAAACATCTGTTTCCTCGATTGGTGATTTTATTTCTGATTCAGATACCAATTCAGTAGGCGCTAAGGAAACAAACATTTCATACCTGATTTTGAAAAAAAAAGGGGAATAATAAAGACACTTTTTGAGATATTTAAAATTCAAAGGACTTTCATCTTTAATTTTTATTGACTCACAGGACGTGAAAAAAAGATTATTGAGATTAGAAAAGAGAATTGAACCAATGAACTGGAATGGGGAAATTATGGCTTTTGAAGAGTGACAGTTCAAAAGAGAAATGTTGAATATTGATAGTATCTGTGAATGTTCTCTGTGGCTATGTGCTAAAAACTGATATGCTACATTTCCCTATGTTTGCCTTAATCTAATTTTAACCTAGCAAGTTGTAAAAGTAATATTTTCTATTCAAATATGAGGAGATATAGGACTAAGACCTTTCCTGCCTGGGCCCTCTTGGGGACTTCCCAATAATGTCTAATTCCAGGTATCCAGGCTTATCCAGTCTTGCTTTATATTTAAACTTCTTATTTTGAAATAATTTTAGACACACAAAAAATGGCAAAAATAGTGCAAAGAGTGTCTATATACCTTTCACCCAGCTTCTTCTAGTATTAATATCTTATATAACCATAGAGCAATTATCACACCTAAGAAATTAATAGTAGGACAATCCTCTTAGCTCAACTACTGACTTTATTTGGATTCCCTAGTTCTTCCACTAGTGTCCTTTAGTTGTTCTAATAGCCAATTAAGGATCTCCCATTGCCCTTGGTTGTCATGTCACACATTGGATAGTTTCTTGGCCTTTCCTTGTCTTTTATAACCTTGACGCTATTAAGGAGAACTGGTCAGTTATTTTATAGAATGTCTTTCAATTTGAGTTTGCCTGATCTGTTCTCATCGTAAGATGGAAGTCCCACCTTTTGTACAAGAATATGATAGAAGTGACATGTGCTTGCACTCAGGTCATCATCATATCAAGGGGTTCATGATGTTGATATGTCTCATTGGTGGTAATGTTAACCTTGATCATGTGGTGAACGTGCCGTCTGCCAGTCTTCTTCATTGTAAAGCTACTCTTTCCCCCTTGGTAATTAATGACTATCTTGAGGGAGATACTTTGGAATTGTGCCAGTATTCCACTCCTCAAAATTTTACCCATGATTTTAGCATCCATTGGTGGGTCTTGATTGTGGCGAGTATTACTGTGGTGTTCTAAGTGGTTTTTTATTCCCCTCATCCCTTCTACATTTTTTTTTTTTTATTTTTTATTTTTTTTATTATTTTTTTTAAAGATTTTATTTATTTATTTATTTGACAGAGAGAGACACAGCGAGAGAGGGAACACAAGCAGGGGGAGTGGGAGAGGGAGAAGCAGGCTTCCCGCCAAGCAGAGAGCCCGATGTGGGGCTCGATCCCAGGACCCCGGGATCATGACCTGAGCCGAAGGCAGACGCTTAACGACTGAGCCACCCAGGCGCCCCATCCCTTTTACATTTTTAATTGGAATTCTTTTGTGAGGGATTTTTGATAATTACCCGATAAAATTTACCTATGTCTTCCTAAGGAGCGTTTCCAGTTTAAAAGTGACATTTTTATAAAAATTTTTTTTTTTGTGTGCTTATTACAAATGCAATACATATTCAATATAAAAAGCCAAAGATAAGAGAGACTTAAAAATCCATAATCTCACTTATAGGCAATGATCTTAATATCTTTTTTTTTTTAAAGATTTTATTTATTTATTTGAGAGAGAGAGAATGAGAGAGAGCACATGAGAGGGGGGAGGGTCAGAGGGAGAAGCAGACTCCCCGCTGAGCAGGGAGCCCGATGCGGGACTCGATCCAGGGACTCCAGGATCATGACCCGAGCTGAAGGCAGTCGCCCAACCAGCTGAGCCACCCAGGCGCCCTGATCTTAATATCTTTAGAGTCCATCTCTCCGTATATTTTTCTATGCATATATATACATGTATAAACAAAAAGCTGATCATGCTGTACATGCTAGTTTATAAACCCGCCTCCTTCACTTAATGATATGTTGTGAACATCTTTCTATAGCAATACATATGTTTCCCTAACCTTTTTAAAGGATGGCTTAATATTCATTATCTGGACATATAATAATTTTGTTTAGTGAATCATTTATTATTAGGTATTTTCATTGCATTTTAGCTTTTCCCTTTTCCAAACAATGGTGTGATGTACCACTGTTGTTTCATCATTTCTCTGTATGTTACATAGTATGCTTCAAGGCCAAAGCAACATTTATTGAACTGGCTCCTCTTGCACATCTTGCCAGGCACGCCGGTGCTGAGCATTCCCATGTTTTCGCTCCTTTTACCCTCACGATAGCCTTGTGCAATGGCTATGATTATTACCCCCATTTCACACACCCCGCTGTTCAAGTTCATGTTCAGTAATTTGTCCACAGTTTCATTCAGCTAGTCAGTGGAATGAGGACCTGAACCCAGATTCCATTGACATCAGGGACTAGCTCCTAACCAGCACACCATATTGATCTTGTTAGTCACTGTCTTAAGCACATTCCTAGAACTGGAATTTCTGGTTAAGAAGGTATGCACATTTTAAAGACCTTTGATACATAGTATCTAATTGCATTTGCGAAAAGCCACTCAAGTTTACACTCTACGCCCAGTGCAGGTGTGTGCTTGCACTCATTTCCCTGACACAATGGCAATGCTGGCTTTTGTAACAACGACAACAACAGCAACAACAACCCTCTTTGTTAAGGAAGGGTTTAAAAGAGGGCTGTCTACCGTCAGGAAAGTCTGGTGTGGTTGTTCTTGGCTTCCCCAACTTCCCTTTGGCTTCCTGACCCAGAATTCCAAGGCTCTAGGGCCAGGAGCCCTGGAAGATCATTGTTGAATTAGCGAATGAATGAACACATAGCTACCCCTGCCCCTGCTGGTGGCCTGGGGCGGGGGGGGGGGGGGGGGGGGGGCCGATGTGTTTGGGGGGGGGGGGGAGGGGGGGCTGCGCTTTCCATTGCAGTGGCTATGGAAGGAGCTCTCTGGGAGAGGCCACAGCTCTTCTTGCCCTGGCCGCAGTGAATGGAGAGACATTTTCCATTTGAGGAGGAGCAAACAAAGCCTGAGGGATGGCTCTTTATTTCCCAATCATATACGCAGACGTGCAGACTATCATCTTTACCTTCTTATAATAAATGTAATTACTGATACTCAGCAGAAAGTTTTGTGTTTTCCAAGTAACTCAGTCCAACTGAGAATTTTCTCAGTGAGTTTGGGTTTATCATTCAGTCACATTCAAGTTAAAATTCCCCTCCCCACCCCCATCTCTTTCTTCTCCCTCCCCCGCCTTCCTGGGGTGGATTCTAATCTCTTGGATGTTTATGCAACTGCCTTGGACTGCTTTTTCATTTTGACTTGTCTTGGACGTGCGCTGCCCTTCCTGTGCAGACACACGGTCGGACGGCCGCTGGCGCGTCTGCGGCACGGCCACGGACTTCCCAGGGCTCGGGCTCCGGCGCAACCTTCCGTGTGCCCACGTGCTGAACGAGCCCCGCCTCCCGCCTTCTTAGCATCGCTTTTTGTAGATTTTTGGATCTCCTAGGATCCCAAGGGGAACTCTTCTTTATAAATCCATTTACAACTGAGAAAAAAATATTTTCTCAAATCACATGCCCTGATTTTGATTCAGAAAAATCTGTTTATTATACCTATCACTGACTTTGAAATATGGGGGGCTGTAGAGATACTGTTTCAAAGGTTCAGTGGGTAGATTTTTATCTATCCCATTTACACATAAATGCAGCTGCACATTTCTCTCACTTGGACTCGTGTTGTCTGCACAAATGTTCATTTTGATGTATGAATGCACCCTTGGCATTCGCGGATTTCACATTCCTGGTTTCAACTATTTGCAGATGACCCAGAAGATTTATGACGTGTAGCAATTTGTTCTTCTGCTCAAGCACAGATTTGAATCACATGCTGTCTGGCCGCAGTGGCCTAGGAGTCACTCAGCTGGTGTGTAAATGGAGCTGACTGCCCAGCATCCCTCTCATCTGGGTTCACCATTTCCATTCCTCCTTACATCTCCGTTATTTTCATTAAGCATCTGATTACAATGTTTTAGTTCCTTTCACTGAATTTAATGGGAGAAATTCTGTTCTGTGCTCTGGCAGAATTCACGAATCAAGTCCTCACATCTATTCCTTGGGGATACCTCTAAGGTCTACTGCGCTACACGGCTCTCCCCCCCACTGCCAACATAGGCCCCCCTCCCACCAGGAATGAGGGTGTGCTTGTACAAATGCTCGTAGGAATGCAGGAATGCAGGAATGCAGGCGTGGCAGTTTGAGTACCTGGGAGCGGCCAGAACTCACTCAACCCCTTTGTGCAAGGTGAATGGCCAGCCTGAGAACCCTAAAGCCTGGGCTTCTCCCCTCTGAAGGCAATAAAGTGACCACATGCCTGGACTGGAAGGAAGGCAAATAGGTGGGGAGAGCAGGGCCGAGGGGCAGCCTGCAGACTCCAGCCCCAGCCTACTCGAGCCAGCATAGCCAAGGGTCAAGGCCAGTTGTCTGTTTACTGAGGTTCTACCTGTGACTCTCAACCCTGGCTCCTAGAATCCACAAGGAGCCTGTTTGAAAATCGAGGTGATTGAGTCTCATTAAATCAGTATCTCTGGGGGTATGGCCTGGGCTTCACTTAAAGTATCCCAATTGCTTCTATTCTATAGCTGGGGTTAAGACTCACTAGGCCAGAACAATGATCTTCTTGGCCCTGAGGGGACTGGTAGGGTGGCCCTAGCCATCTTCTAGGCTGGGGACACTTCACAGCCACATCATACTCCAGGAATTCTAAACACCTCAGCTACGACTATGCCTTTGCAATTGATGTCTGCTGAGCTGGCCATTTCTTCCTTCTCTGTGAGGCCAATTTCTCCTTATCCAACACGCAGCATAAGGGCTTCCTTCCCTGAGGAGGCTTGCTGTGACCTTCCCTCCCGGCTTGCCATTGGCACCCCCAATTTCTGGCTGGTCAGATGCTTCTGTGTCCCTGAAGCCCCTCGGACATGCTGAGTGTTAGCATTTTTCATGTTGTCGCTTGTCTGTCACCTTTGTTGAACTGCTCTTTTCATCTTTTCTCCTCTATAGTTCTTCCCATGGTGCCTGGCACATGCATGCGTGACTGTTACATTAATGGATCAAGTTTGGATTATGAAGTTCAAGACCTTGGAGGATGTGTTAGACAAAAGGAAAAAACGGCTACTCAATGTCTACTTAGATGCATCAATGAAAAGGAAGAAAAAATTTTTTTTTCTTGAAATGGAGCCTAGTCTTCTTTGTGTGAAGTTATGGGAGCAGCAGTTCTAGAATACTGGTCCTCAAACTTGGTGGCAAGTTGGGATCACCTGGAGAGTGTTATAAACTACTGGTGCCTGAGACCCATCTCCCAGATCCTTGGATTTCATTGGTTTGGGGTCTAGGTAATTCCATGAACAGCAATGTTTGAGAACCACTCATCTAGTCTCTGTCTCAAGCTGGAAAGTGTCATAGGAACTATGTGAGGAGCTTGTTACTGGGGCAGGGGTCTGGGTCCTGCCTTGGGGATTCTGATTTGGCAGGATGGGGAGAGACCAACGTACCTTTTAGCAAGCATCACGTGTTATTCTGATGGGGGCGCTCTTCCAACCATACTTTGAAAAACCCTGATCTAGACAATTGGTTCTGAAACCCCCTTTCACAAGAGCACGCTGATAGCCGAGGGCAAGGTCCATTCTGTTTTGAATTGTTCAGGCTCAGCTTTTCACCCAAGTATCTCAGCATATTTACATTTCAGATGCACACATACCCATATGGTTTCCATCCAGTATTATTTGTTATTTGTAATCATATTTTATATCTCTCTTACTGAATTGCAAATCTCTTTGGGTCTGAGACTTTATTTTATTCATTTTGTTTTCACCCACTTATGTTTGGCACAGTGCCTTGCGACTAATAAGTCCTTAATAAATGTTTGTGGAATGAAAGGATTACAAAAACAATTAGGTGTTGTTCTGAATCAGCAGCTTGCCTAATTCAATTTGAAAACAAAAGCTGGTCAAGAGAAGAGTATGAAAAAATGACATTAGTGAGAATTCATATCAATTTCTAATATTTTCAGTTAAAAAGAGAAACTTAAAAAAATGGTTTGAGGGGCGGCCTGGGTGGCTCAGTCTGTTAAGCATCTGCCTTCTGCTCAGGTCATGATCCCAGGGTCCTGGAATCCAGCCCGGAGGTGGGCTCCCTGCTCAGGAGGAATCTGCTTCTCCCTCTCCGCCACCTGATCTCCTGGTCTCTTGCTCTTGCATGCTCTCTCTCTCTGTCAAATAAATAAATAAAATCTTAAAAAAAAAATGGTTTGAAAGAGTTCCTTGAGGGGTGCCTGGTTAGCTCAGTCAGTTAGGCAGCCAGCTTGGTTTCAGCTCAGGTCATGATCTCCGGTGATGAGATGGATTCCTGCATCGGTCTCCACACTCAGCACTGCGTCTGCTTGGGATTCTCTCTCTCCCTCTCCTTCTGCCCCTCCTGCTCGTGCTTGCTCTCTCTCTCTCTCTCACTCAAATAAATAAATAAATCTTTAGAAAAGAAAAAACAACAACAGTTCCTTGGGGCATATATTTTAATTGCCAAATCATTTTTTTGTCCCTCCCTGCTCAATATTTAAAATAGCTGCTCTCTCAGTAGACTATAATTACTGAGGAAAATCAACAAAGTCAGGGCACGGAGTTTGCCCCACTCTGAAAGCTTGCTTGATCGCAACTCTCCTCAGTGTCTTATTTTAGGTCTAGAAAGTACTCTCTGGACACCTGGGAGGAGGCTGTTCTTCCTGTTGTCATGCTCCACCATTTTTCAGTCAAGCTGTCATTTTGGCCGTCTAAGCCTGTTCCCCTTCTCCTGTGGCAAGGAGGGAAGTGGGCCTGGCAGCTGGAAGGCTCCTTTACCAGTCCAGGCTGGCTGACCTGCTCCCCTTCCCATGCTCACCTTCTTCGTTTAGGCATATTGTCATAATGAAGCTGGTAGAGGCTCAGGCCTGCAAAGTTTCTAGTGCTTCTCTGGGTTCTTTGCATATTGTTTACCTTTCTGTTCCATTGTTCTGAGTCCTTACACGGATAGAAGCTCTCCAGCCAGGAAAATTTGGGGCCCATTGCCCTCTCCCCACTTAGGACAGGTTGGAGGGGAAGGCTTGGGACAAGGGCTAGAATCTGCTTCCTGTCCATCGATCAGGCACTTGGTTTCCTAATAAAGTGTGTCACACTCTCTCCTAAATATTGTTACTCTCCACATGTGCAAAGCAGGGGTCGGCAAACTTTTTCTGTAAAGGGCCAGGAATGCATAATAAGATAATAAGTGCTTCAGCTAATGTGAACCGTAGGGTCTAACTACAAAACTCTGCCATTGTAGTGAAAGCAGCCATAGGTAATACAAGGTAAACAAATGCTCATGGGTGTTTCAATAAAACTTCATATTTATGGACTAGATATTTGAATTTTATGTAATTTTCATGTGTCACAAACTATTATTCTTGTTTTGCTTTTTTCCAACCATTTAAAAAAATGTAAAAACCATACTTAGCTCAAGGCTCATGCAAAAACAGGCAGCAGGCTGGATTTAGCCTGTGGTCTACAGAAATAAGGAAGAAGGAATAGGGAAATGGTTTTTTCCATAAAGGGTAATGTGGTTTCCTCTGTAGACCTGTGCATGTGGAGTTGGGCATGCAAAAGCATCTATAGGACCTGGAAACCCACTGGTCTGAGCATTCTTACCTGGCAATAACCCCTGAACTAGGTCTAGTATATAAAGATTTTAGGACATGATACAAGGTGCATTCCTTAAATCTCTAAATAAAATATAAATTGCTCTGAGTGCCCCATCATTTGACGGGTGGGAGACTGAACTCTTTGTTCTTTCTTTGGGATTACGCAAGCAGTTAGGTTTATTTGGTGCTCACGGGGCACAGTGACGGAGATGCCCATCACTAGTCCACGGTGCGGCTGTCTTTACTCTTGCTCTTTCTACCTGGTGCTGCTGTGGGGGCTGATTTCTTCCCTAAGCTGGGAGTTCAGGCATACATTTTGCTCCCCACTGACTTGTCGGGGCCCCACAACTGCTGTGTTTCTACTGGCTTACTGTGCTGATGCATGAAAGAATGGCCTGTTTCCACATCGTACATGAACTCCCCACCCACTGAAAAAGTCGGATCCAAAGAAAAAGCCTTCCCATCCTACAGCTCCTCAATTCTTGCCTCCATAGTGCTAGATCTTGCTGCATCAGCCTAATGAATTCCAAGCAATTTTCTTTATCTCTGAATCTCACCACTCCCTCTATATTCAAGAGTGATCCCAGAACAATTTCTCTTCCTGGGTGAAGTATACAGAACTGAGACATTTAGAAGCCCAGTGCTCTCCTCTTTGGGGACTGGGGCTGGGGTGGGAGGGGTTAGGGAAAGGAGATGCTAATGTCAGTTAATTTCTTTCATAATAACACACCCTTTTGTTTCCTTCTCCTGTACCTATCCTTACAATGAAACGCCTCAGCTGCTTGCTGGTTTGTTGTCTTGACTCTATTCTTCAGATGTCAGTTCTTTTGGAGGCAAAAGTTAGGAAGGGATGAGTCCTATAAGAAACAGTGAATGCTCCCTACACTATTTGAAGAGTTAAACTGGAACCCCCAGTCTTTTCAAGTGGTACCACTTTTTTTTCTCACCTATTGTTCTCTAGAGTGTTATCTGAATATGAAAAGGTAGTTTCAGACCAAATGTTGAGGGCCTTCCACTAGAGTGTGGACTATATTGTCTAAGCAGTGGAGAACTTGATGCAGAAGAGGGAAATATGAGGTGACAATGTGGAGGATGGATCAGAGCGGGAGTCTGGGACTGGGGATGGGAGGCTGTTATTTGGTTACTGCAACAGTTTACACAATTCTGGTTCGGATTCCTTATGCACATACTTACCTATCTCTCTAGATTGTGCTCTCTTCAAGGGCAGGTGTTGTAAGGCTCGATTTTGATTCCTTCCACTCCCACCCCCTAGAGTCTCAAATATATTTATTTTCACATTTTTGACACTTAATAAATAGTGATTGAATTAGATTGTCTCCAGATGAGCTCTTAGAATAAAAACACTGAAAAACAGAGCACCTCCATCTTTACAAGCTTTTCACTATGCTACACTATTGGGGTGAAGCAGGATTCTTTACTTTGGCAGTAAAACTGATGACAGCTTTGGGTAAACCTGTCTTCCCTTCCCCCTTCCATTAACACCAGAATTCTCTACTCTGTTTTATAATATATATTCATGACGATAGAATATTAAAACCACATTCTCAAGTCGTAAATATTATAAACCACATTTTTACGTGGTATTGCATAGCCACTGTCTTTTTGCAACAATTTGGCATGGAATTACAAGTAGTGTGCATTAAATTTCATATGCTCTTTAATTTTTTTATCTCTTCATTTGCATGCATATATTTTATAATCATTCATTCTGGTAATAAACCCCACAGGATTTTAAATTGAATTGAAGTCCCAGATGCTTTAAAAGAATTTATGTTGCATAATTGTACTGGTTTGCCTGAAAACAAACAATAATGTATGACTTAAATATTCTGCCCAGGAGAGAAGTCAAACTCTTTCTTGAAATTTTCTGGCTTCTATTGACTTATTGTGAGAGAAAGAGCCCAAAAGCTAAAAGGAGTATAAAAATGATGGCACAAAAGAAAGAGAGAGTCTTGGCTTTTGAAAAATTCACTGTCTAGAACCACATACATATTTCAAGTGAAAATATTTGTGAATTAGCTACAGAGCTTACTCCCTAGCCAGAGAGGGGGAGTTAGTGTATTGACCCAAATGTGTATGGAAGGCAAAGAAGAAGAATTGTTCCTCCCTCAGTGGGAACAACCTGAGTGGACCAAGGTGGGAGAATTGTTTAGTACTTTGAAGAAAGCCTCAGGGCTTGATTTTTGTTATCTACTGCTGCATAACAAGTTATACCCAAATGGAGCAACTTGAAACAACAATTTTCGTCCTGTGAGTCAAGAATCTGGGAGCAGTTTAGCTGGGTGGTTCTGATCCAAGGACTCTCATGAGGTTGCATGTGAGCTGTAAAACAGGGCTGCAGTCTCATCTGAACACTCACCTGGGGAGGATTCTTCTCTAAGCTCACGTAAGTGGTTGCCGACAGGCTTCAGTTCTTTGCTGCTATTGGCTGGACACTTTAGTTCTTCACCATGTGAGCTTCTCTGCAGGCTACCCAAGTATCCTAATAACATGGCAGCTGGCTTCCTGCAGAGTGAGTGATTCAAGATAGAGAGAGAGAAAGAAAGATCACTGAAGACAGAAGTTGCACTCCTTCAATAACCTACTTTCAGAAATAAGGTATCATTCTTCTGTTATATGCTGTTGGTTACCTAGACCAACCCAGATACAGTGAGGGAGAGGAAAACACACAAGTGGGAATATTAGTGGGTGGGGATCATTGGCAGCCACCTTGGTGGCTATCTACCCTAGGGCTGGACTAGGTAGGGGCAATGACTCAGGACCACAACCTGAAGATGGCTTTTGAATCATGTCCTTGTTTGATGAAGGCCAGTGAAGAAGATGGGCCAGCTCTCAGCTGCCCTCCTTTTTTATCATCTGCCCAATGCCACATCTCTGCACCTTTTCCTCTGAGCTATACCAGGATAACTATGGAATAATTAGTGGAGAGAGTACTTGTTTAGGATTCAGGAGTCATGTGATTTGGGTTTAAGTGTGGTTGGACCACTAAAACTTTGGAGGCAGAGGATGTATTATTAAATGAACACAGACTGGAATTTAATAAGTTTCATGCAAAGCCAAGCCTCAATTCTTACTTGTTACGTGATCATTGGCAAGCCTTGTGGGGCTCAGTTTCCTGTTCACAGGGAATGGGCATCACATTTTATCTTTTAGAGTAGGTGAAAAGACTAAATAAAACGTTATTCTTGCTCCTTCCTTGTGTGACATTAAATTGTCACTTTACTTCTCTGGATTGTGTCTCAATGAAAAAATGACAATAATGGGGAATTTCACCCAGTGGAGTCACTGATGTGCTCACCGTCCAGGTGCTGTGGTTCCTAGCTGTGCCTCACCTGGTTATGCAGTCCGAGCAGGGGGCCCGGCTGGGGCTGGGCACACGATCAAACCTAGATTATGGTGAAGATGGGAAGGGGTGAATGCAGAGTGAGGAGAAGGGCTGAGGGCTGGGCTTTTCCTTATGCATGGAAAATATTTTTGCACAGTGCTGAAAGGGAACAAAGAAGGAAGTATGCTTGATGGTTTGTATATTGCTGGCATTACAGAAATAAGGAAGAGAAAATTACTAGCAAAACAAAACAAAACAAAACAAAACAAAAGAAAGAATGGTAAGTCCCTCTTCTGAGAACGCATGAAATTAGTCCATGTTTGCAGTTCTAGAAATGTACTTTCAGTTATGGAACAGATACCCCCCAGCTCAAGTACAGACAGGGAGATGGCATAGGAAAGGGTTAAATAAGGAACTCGTGGTATGCGGTTGGGGTTGGGAATTGGAAATAACAAATGAAGCTGCCTTGATGGTTTCTGAGGAGTTTGGTTCTCTCTTTAAGTCCTCTCTGATGTTTTTCTTGACCACCTCCCCCTGCTCACTCCCCCTTCATGTGCCTCAGCATGACTGCATTAGCCCCAACTTTGCCTCATGGCCTCTCAGGCTCAGTATCCACCACAGACTGTCTTTATGTCCCGTTAGCTCAGATTTGGAGAGGAGGGATCTTGTTGGTAATTGGTTAGAAGAGGAATTGGCTGGCCTTGGTTAAATGCCTATCCCAGAACTGGTTGCAAGGCAGTTTTCTAGAAGAGACTATGAGAAACACAGTCAATGAAATTGCGTCCAGTACATCGTTTCTCCTTAGAAGAGGTGGCGAGTGTACAGAAAGTGGTTAACAGGCTGCCTCTTTGCATTTAGGGGGATGATGGTGAGGGATGGAAGGATTTGAAAAGTTTCATGTAGACGAACAGCTGATAGATTCTCTGTTCTCCCAGGAGTGACAAATCTGGGGAAGGGGAAAGAGAAAGCTTCTTTTTTCTTGTAGCTGAAATAATGCATATTCTGGAAGCCAGTAGTTTTCAGACTTTGAGTTTACAGAGCAGTAAAATTAGAGAAAAGGGCACTGACATAGTTTGTGGACTTTGTATTATGCCAAGAAAAGATCCTCAAACCTCCCACAATGACTACTTAAAAAAAAAAAAAATCATTTCATGAAAGAAAAGACATTTCTGCCCCAAAGAGACACAAAGGACTTATTCTCAGACTGTTGGAGATTCCTTGAAATGGAATATGTTTAGCTTCATGAGAAACCAACTAGATTATCCTAACTTATTTCCCGTTACTACTGGCAAGCTCTTGAAAATGTTATTACAGGTTGGCATGAGCTGATGTGTCAGTGCTCATCGGCTGACTTGTTTGGGGAACTGTTGCTATAGTTTAAAAGAAGGTCATAGAAGGTGAGAGCAAGTCATCTAGTAACAGGATGAGAAAACATGATTTGATCATTTATTCATTTCACTCATTCACTGAACAAATATTTGGTGAGTACCACTATGTGGTTCATAGATATCAAACAACTCAAACAAGATTATTAATTAATTTTAGTTAATTGCTGGTTTTTAAAAAAGCAGGGTGCTTCCTACTTATACCCCTTTGCTTTTCAAATTGGACAGATTGTGGGGGATTAAATGCAATTTTTAAACATGTGGAGTCAAGACTTTAAATTGGGTTTTTCAAAGAAGGAGTCATGGCCAGATTAAACCTCTAGAGGAAAAAAAAAAAACAAAAAACGGTTGAACTAGCCATCGC
>NW_022589711.1:64606695-64878736 GCF_004348235.1 Phoca vitulina | reverse complement strand
CCCGTTCTTCAAGGCATTATTGTATCATTCATGTGGGTGCCTGGAAAATTTCTAATTCTTAAGATTTCTGATCATGAACAAATTTCATTCAGGTGCTGCTCCTCTTCAAATAAAAAAGTTTGAATAAAACCTTTATCTTGGTTTGACAGAGAGAAAAAGTGAAGGGAGAGATGTCCCAATTCTCTCAGTTTCCATTAACTTTAAGCAGAAGCTTTGCCTGTGGAAAGGGAGATATTCTGATGGCAAAGAGACTGAGGAGATTAAGTGGCTTTCATACCACCATGTAGGATGTCATTCGCTGAATATCTAGATAACCCGATTTCCAGATCCACACAGAGGTATATGCTCAGCTCTGTGCAGTCAGCAACAGCACTGATTTACTCTGGGAACCTTCCCTACATTACAGTTAACTTACAGCGCAAGTGATTTGCACTTTAATGGAGTTGCAAAGTCTGTGAACTTCATTTCTAGGCGTTTCGTTTCATTCCCATTGCCTATAGCTTGTATTTAATGTCTGTCAGCATAGACGTCGTTAATGTCTTTCTGGGTCATTCCCCCCCCCCCCCCCTTTAAATGCATTTATAGGATTGAAGAATTTCCATGATATTATGTTTGGCTTTAAAGTATGAAGATTTTAGTAAATAGAGAAAAGAACGCAAATCCAAATAAAAATGACCAGAAATTCCATTTCCCAAAGAAAACCACTGTTAGCATTTTGGCATATGGCCTTCCCCCCACATCATGGCAAAATAGAAAGAAAAGAAAATGCTATTTAGAGTAGTGGTGACTACAGAAACGCCTGCATTTTGGAGGAGCAGTGTAAGTTATGTCAGGTGAGGTTGTTGGTTTGTTTTTGTTCTTTGTCGAGGCCAGCAATAGTTTGGGAATAATTCTGAATCAGGACAATAGAATCCAAATAAGCCCCACATTTGAAAAACCAAATTTAAGACTCGATACATACATCAAAAAGTAGGTGTTAATCCCCAAACTTGCAAGAAGTAAAGATGAGCACTCCATGCAAAGGGACAGAACAGGAGAAACAGTAATTCATTCAAATTACAGTGTTGTGTCTATTTAGATACAATGTGCTTCAACAGCTACCTCTGTTTATTGTCGGGCCCATTCAGGCTATAACAATGTTACTGCTTTTTGGCTTTGCATATTGCTATACAGTGTTTTTTCCCTGTGATCAAGAACTGAGGAGCGAAAAAGGAGAGAGATTTAGTGAGCTATGACACAATTAAGATTTTACATTGTAATGACTCTTTGGTTTGTTGTGTTTTGTCAAAGATGTGTCTGGTATCTATTGTTTTTATTATTTCCAGCTGTCCTAATTATTTCTCTCATTTGATTTTCATTCAGCTTTCAAAGAGGAGCTGGCTTGCCAGGTGGTTATCATTTTTTTCTAAACTCTTTCAGCTCTAATTAAAAAAGATGTCCAAAAAAGTCATCATTTCAGCATTTACTTGTAACATGTTTATGACCCCATTGATGAGGGAGTCCCGTGTTCCTAATGCTGATGTCTATTGTCGCCACTGCTGCCCGGGGCCGTGAGAGAGAAGGGAAAGGCACAACCTTTCAGAATGTGTGTGTATTTCCTCTTAAAAGAAAAAAACAAAAAACAAACATACTGTGTTTTTAATTGGAAATGATAGGTTGAAGTAAGACAAATGTTAAATATGAATACACTTAAAAAAGAAGCAATCCTAACTAACATTCATGCCTTGCTAATACTTTAAGTTTTCATAAGCTAGGTTTTCTTTGGGTTGCATGTTAATAATCAACATATTAAAGTTAGTGAAAAAAAGGAAGAAAAGACTGGGTCTAGAGACAAAGGGAGGCCAAGTTCAGCTCTATGGGGTTTGATGGGTCAGTTATTCATTTATGTTTGGGAAATGAAACAAATAAATGGCTATTCTTCATTATTAAGTAACAGGATGATTAAAAGCCACCAGGCGGTTTTCCTTTGGAAAACTTGGCTCCACGAACCTTCTCCCCATACTTGCCTCACAGGCAGAAGGCAGTGGGGTGACCCCAGTTCCATCTGCCGCCGGCTTCCTCATCTTCCATGTGACCTTGATGCCCCTTCACACACCCCCCCTCCCCCCCTGCCCTTCATCATCCTCTTCGGCCACCCTGTGTCAATCTAGGTCACTTCCAGAGATGTCCGAAGCTTGTTGCTTGGTGGAGGGTACGTATGCCAAGGAGACACACGTGTTACTACTTGGAATGTCAGACGGTGGCCTCCCTTTGTGTGCTCAGACATTTCACAAGGTAGTTGACAAGCCCAGGGAGGGCAGACTCTGTGGGTCCTTTCTGTACTGCTTCCGTTAACCTCCTGAGATGTGTCTAAAATCTATGCTGGGCTCGTGAAAGCTCTGATCACATTCCATAGTGCTGTCTGCTTGCCTCTCTTGACGCATACATATTAAATGACTCGGCAAGAAGGTGTCCTGTGAAGGCTCAGGGGCCTTGGTGTCCTTCTCTGGAAACGGGGGTTCTGATCGCTGGGGTAGATGTGAAGGTTTGGTGTATATGTGAGAGTGTCAGTTGTTAAGCAAGTGTCAGTGAAAAGGGGTGCCCTTGCCTTCCTTCCTCTGATGAGTATTCCAACCTTGAATTCTATCTCCGGGGCAGGCCAGGGGAAAGTAGGCGTAGAGTCTTTATGTGTGATGGTGTCATTCTTCAACGCCCTGCTCCATGAGGTCCCTGCTAGACTCATCGTTGGAAATGGAAGTCATGATTAAAATATAACTTGCAAAGGGAGCAGTTTTCTAGGAATGCTTGGCTGACGCTGGCCATTTTATCCTTTAGAAAAAGAACCCTAAGGCTAGAATTAGGGACATGTGCTTTTTCCTCTCCTTGAGAAAGAGGAGGCTGGTGTCTGGAAGAAGCAGCACAAAACATAAAAACTGTCCCAGACCCAGAATTGCAAAATGTATTTTAGCACCAGTCTAGATCTAGCTTTCAATACATGCCCCTGACACAGAAATGCGCGCCCCTTTGTCCCATCATATGCACAACTGCCTCGATGCAGCACGGTGTGTGCATCATGCGCACCGCGCTTCCTGCCAATCTTAGCCTGGGGGAGGCTGCTCCCCACATGAGCAGTGGCCAAAACCCAACCGCCGCATTTACTCCCTTTGCTCCACCGTGACCATGATGACCATCCTAATTTATAGAGCCTCTTCCTCACCCCAGGACCAAGAATCCTGCCTGCCCTCCCTCAGTGAGCACCCACCTAGTGGTTGGGAGAAAAGTCAGAGGAGGGTGGTTTCCCATTATTCTTCATTTACAGGAGAACTTGGATCCTCCCCATACCGCAGAGTCAAGCACCTTGAAAACCTTATCTCCCCAGCCCCCCTGCTCACATCATTTGGGAGCAAGGGGTTCATCACCAGAATCTCCAGGTTTCTAGCTCTGCCACCCAGGAATGATTCTCAGAGAATATTTCTTTAGCACAGCCCAGATAGAAATGGTTGTCTAATCCCGAATTTCTGGGAAAAGATAATTCTGTATTCCCTTGGGATTGCTAAAATAATTTTTAAAAAGTGCTTAAAGCTATTTTAGGCATCTGTGTGTGATAATGGTGCACAGGCCTTTGTGACTAAAAGTAAAGTGTAATTATTTGATAATCACCAGGAGCAACTTTCCCACCCAGACTTCTCACCTCTTGCTCATCTTCAGGCTTCAGTTCTAAAGACCCTTCCCCAGGGAGGCCTTCCCTGACTCCCTGGACCAGGTTACTTCTGTAGCAATTACTTTAATTAATATTAAAGACTTATTTGTGTCAAAGAAGCAGAAACAAGGCTTCAGAATCATATACCTCATGTTTGAATCTTGGCTCCTGTTCGTGAAGACTCCACCCTATGATCTAATCAAGGCCCCGCCTCCTCCTACCATCCATTGGGGGTTAGGATTTGAACGGGGGAATTTTGGCAGGAAACAAGCATTCCATCTATAGCAACAGGCAGCGTTTTCTCTCATCACTTCACTATGTAATGGCGATTCCCGATTACATGCCTTATAAGACCAAACTCCCCAGCCTGGCTCAAATCCCAGACAAAGAGATAAAAGGATGATATGAGTTTACATTAAAAAAAAAAAAAGCATGCTTATCAGGAGGTATAGATTTTCTTTTTAAGAATTTGGTATTATGAGTATACAATAGCCTGAATCCTCACTGGACATTCTCTTTCTTTTTTCTACTGAGACTCATGAGTAACACTTTAATTTTTGCCATATTTTCCTCAAATTTCTTTGCTTTGTGTGCCAGTTTTACTTCCTACACCTTTGGAAATTAACTTGGCTATTAGCTGTTACTTTCTTTAGTTACGTTTCCAGGCCTTTTGAATAGAATTGTGTTGGCTTTTCTTTTGCCTTTTCTTGGCTCCTCTTCCTCTTCCTCTTCCTGGTAAGAACTCTTGAGCCCAATATACCATCTGCCTCCTCCTCCTATTTTAGCCATCGCAAGTCTTTTATAGACGCACAGCTTCAACACGTTAGAGTTGAATGGGACCTTCGGGAATCAAGGCCAGCCCCATCATTCTACAGGTGAGAAAACTGAGCCTCAGCAAGGGAAGCAACTTGGCCACCGTGGTGGAGCTAGTTCAGGGAGAGTCTGGACAAGACCTTTGGATCTTCAATCCAGCACAGCTGCGACAGGCCACAGCTCCATCACTTTGCATCAACACCACTCAACTTTTTCAATTTCTTTAGCACATTATGAACTGTCTTCTACTGGAGATTATTGATGTTTCCTTTAAGAAATCTAAGACTGGGGTGCCTGGGTGGCTCATTTGGTTAAAAGACTGACTCTTGGTTTCGACTCAGGTCATAATCTCAGGGTTGTGGGATTGAGTCCCATGTGGGGCTCCACACTCAGCGGGGAGTCTGCTTCTCCTCTCCTTTTGCCCCGTCCTTGCTCACAGGTACTCGTGCTTCTCTCTCTCTAAAATAAATAAATAAATCTTAAAAAAAAAAAAATCTAAGACTAGCTAGGTTTTTCTGCTTTCTTTCTCTTCTTTTTCTTTACTTAGGGAATGTGGTTAGGGTGCTCTTTAGGTCTGAATTGGGTCTGTAGACCTGAATTGTTTGGTAAATTCAGGCTGATATTCAGCTAGAAAATAACCAAAGCGTGTTGTGCATTGCTCTGCTCAATTAGCAATGATGTCCCAAATTTTCAGACTAGAGAGAAATACTGCGATCCAACAGTTGGCCTTTCTGAAATGAGTTTCAGATAGTCTTTCCCTGAGCCATTCTGTCAAGGATTGCTTGACAGTTATGTGAAAAAAGAAAAGGGACAGTGTTATTGATTTTAAACAAAAGACAAATTATAAATATGAAGCATCATCATATTTTTCAGCAGGCTAATTCACACAAATGGAGTAAGTTTGTGAATAGAATTAACTGAAATGGATATGAAACGTTTATGACCTTTTTTGTTTTATTTTTTACTTTTAAAAAAATATTTATTTACAAGTGAGAGAGAGAGGGAGGGCGTGTGCTCACGAGCGCATTCGGGGCGGGGGAGGGTCAGAAGGAGAGGGAGAGAAAGAGAATTTTAAGCAGGCTCCATGCCCAATGTGGGGCTCAATCCCATGAACCCGAGATCATGACCTGAGCTGAAATCAAGAGTTGGACACTAACTGACTGAACCACCCACGTGCCCCTGTTTATGACCTTTGTATCAGAGCAGGTTATGGTATAAAAAGGCAAGTCTCCCTTTCAGAGAAGTTATATATTTCAGCCTGGAGAAGGGTTATCCATCCTCCACCAGGACCACATAATGGCTGATTCAGAAGGTGCAGGTTAACCTTTGCTTACTATACAATGTACAAAGAAGACATTACATTTATTAATCAACTGAAAATGATCACTTATAACATACCATTAAAAACAAACAAACAAGGAAACACCAGGGAAGAAGAAACTTTATGTTCAAAGCATAAGATATGGTACAAGTGTCATAGATTGCTAAATTTATGTAGTAGCCATTTTTTAAAAATCATCTAAATGTCACACCACAAACACTATGTCACAGCAGAAAATAACCTTTCCCTGTGCAAAGCGTGGTATCATCCCTAAAGTTTCCTGCTCTTAGAGGCACTTGCCAATATTGTGGGTGTGTTCTGAAAGGCTGATTAAAAAACTTTTGGCCCTTTGATTATCACACTACAGTTTTTTGTTTGTTTTTATTTGCTTTAGTTCTGATAAAGCAGAAGTTAAGTGACAGTTGTGCCAGCCCGGACAGATTCATCACGAGTGGCATGCTGAGTAGCTGTGGTTAGGAAGGTTCCTGTAATGGGGACTGTTGTCTTTCCAATTTCCACTCTACCCCTTTGTTCTCTTGTGGAGCAAACCTCTGATCATTTGTGATGCCATGCATCTCAAAAGAAGCGTGGCACTAGTCAAATATTAGAAATAATATCATTTGTGTACATTATAGAATGTGTGTAATTTCAAAGATAAGTATCCTTAAAGTATAAAATAGCACTACAGTTCTGCTATGACAGAGTGAGGGGGAAACATAAGTTCGATGTACCATGCCAGATGCCAAGGTGCAAAATTCCAAGCTCTCTTATAATCCAGTTGACACATGCAATATTTATAACAGAGCAGTGGGAGTTCATTATTTCATCAATAGGCTGAGAGACTGGAAGATTTTTTTTTTCAGTTGAACAACTGGTTTATAATAATGGAATTCTAGATCAGGTGTGGATCAACCCAGTGGACCCCTCCCTTTTCATAATTCCAGTTAGTGTGTTAAACAAGGTGCCAGAACAGGGTGATGAACAGCGTGGCAAGAGCATGCCCCTTTAATGGCTTCCAATAGTGGTTCAGCTAGTTGAGACTGTCATGCAAACATTAAAAAGTCTACCGTTGTCACATTTCTTGTTCTCACATGGCCAGTATTTAGAGCAATGGGAAAAGAAAATTAGGACTGCTAAAAGGGGTAGTTCTATTGCTTTTTTTCAGAGTAATTCTAATATTTTTTTTCATATTGTTTGAATGATTTGCACTATTCAAGCTGCAATGTTGCCTCTTACAATTATAGTTCAGTGATGCTCTCTTACCTTCAGGATCTCCCAGCAAGCAGGTGTGATATTCAAAATATCTAACAACTAGTAGGATACAGGCTCTGACCCATTGGATTAGACCCTGGCTGGGAGCTTTAGCTGCAGGCTGAATATAAGCCCAGCTGGATGTCTTCTGTTGAGGTAACGGGATCTGTGTGGAACTCTCCATGGCTAATGGTTTAGAGTCCTCGCCTCTGGGTTCATCAACTTTGTGGAGATGCTCGGATGATTCAGAATCTGTGGATTGCTCCAGAGTTGCATATTCACTCCTGCCTATGTTTGTGTTACGGGTTTAAAAAGCATAGACAGCATGGCATGTCGGCACAAACTCTGGATCAAATGACCAAAAAAATCTATATTCATGTCCCATCTCTGCTACTTACCAACTGCATGAACCTGGATAAGACCCACGATCTCATCCTTCACTATAGAATGGAGGTACTGGACTAAAATTCCTATCTGTTCCGTAGTTCATTTAGATTTCACACTCATGCCTGCTCATAAATCATGAATAAAAAACCTTCCAGCTTTCTGAACTATGGGAGCGCAGTCTCCTTTCCCAGTGGAAATGCACGATCATTCTGCAGTGTCCCCCCCAGAGACGGACTTTTTCTTACCTTCACGAGATCCATATTTTTGGTAGTTGGGTACTATGAAGTAAAAAAAAAGTTGTGAGGTCAGGTATTTAGTGTTCCATTCCATCTTATAGTCTTCAATATCAGGTCACATGAAATTGGCATAGTTTATTAAATGGAAAACATTGCATCTGTGGGCCTCAGTCTATCCCTTGGAAGGAGAGATACTCCCTCAGCAGGAAATTTGGAAGCCAGCGTGGTGGAGCAAGTTATCTGCGTCATGTGCTGCCAGTCTCACTCTGCAGATAGCAAAAGAGGAATCTGCAGAAGTAGACCAATTTTGTCACTTTTTATGCATCTCTTTAGTGCCAAAGAGCTGGCCTGGATTTATTCCTTACTACGAGGAGGGCTAAGCAGAGACTTCCATTAATGTCTCTGGCTCAGCTGCCACGTGGCCATCAATAATCCTCTACCCTGCCCCTCCCTGCCGCTGCATTTTATGGAGGGTTAAAAATCTATTTCCTAAAAACTGTGGCAAGAAAGCAGCAGTGTTCCTGCCTTCTTCACATGTGGGTAGGTAGACAGGGCTTGCTTGCCAAGTCCAAATCTTTGTGTGGGGTAAATTACTCCTTACACTGATCATAAAATAAGCATCTGACATTTCCTGCAAATGCTCTATTTCTTCATACAGAATTAATCTGCCAAAAACATTGTGTTTACAATCTAAATATTTGGATTATAAGCCAAAAGGGTGGGGGAGTCTGTCGTCCTCCATATTTTGCACCATCATGTGTCTAATAAATGTTAATTATGATAATAATAAATAATCAAAAAATCACATGTTGAGGGGGAAAGTGTGAGGAGTCAGGAATGGTAAATTGCATTCGTTATGAGAATTGTTTAAAAGAATAAATGAAAAGATGCTTCCTCACTGCCCAACATGCTGCAGACATTTTCCTAGTTTTAGAACCCAGAGACAGGTGGGGATGTTGTAAAAACTGACTCAGGGGCTCAGGCCGGAATGACAGTCAGAAGGTGTGAGGTTTCCTAAAGGCCTTGTGGGCATTATGTTTGGTCCGGGGGAGGCTGAAATCCCAGAGCACCGTCCCTGGCCTCGGAAGATGAGTTCCCATCTGTGCTCTAACAGTTCTAAGTGACTTCTCCAAGCCCCTATCCTCAGCTGGACCACAGGGCTAATAAAGGCTCTGTTGGGGCTTTTCTGAGTGTTCAATGAGATCGTGCACAGAGAGCACTAGTGAATACTGAACATAGTAAATACTCAAGATGTGTAGCTGTGATGGCGATGATCACTGGTATCTCCCTCCTTTAATTGACAGCTGCACTGGGCCTGACCCGATGCTCAGGACATGGTGCCCTGGGCGTGCCTTCTGTCAATGCCTTCACTCCTGCAGAGGGAGGCCTGCCTGCTTCTTTCCTGGACCATATGTCTCTTTTCTGGAGCTAACATCAGTTTTAAATATTCTGACCTATTGTCTCCACAAATCAGTAAAAGAACTGAGAATCCCAGCAATTGATGAAAAGTAACGGATTGACTCCAAGCAGGAATACAATAAAAATATACGCATCACAGAAATTGAGTCACCGGCTGAACAGGGATTAACGATGACATGTGTGTGCATGCTAGCCCACATTCAGTTCAATGATGTGTATGTGTGTGCTGTTGTTTTCGCTGTAAAGCTGGAGAATACTATACAATCCTGCTAGTTGGGGGCAACGCAGAGTGATGGAATGCAATGTGGGGAGGGGTTGGAGACCGTGAATTTCCCCAGTACTTTTGAATGTAGTTGGGTAATTTAAAATGAATTGGAAATTGTTTCAGAGGGTCAGAATTATTTTCTTTTACATTCCTGTTTTATTTTAACATCAAAATAAATGTGAAGGGATGACCGACATTTGATTGGATAAGATATTTTGAAAGAAATCATAAAATCAGGGGCGCCTGGGAGGCTTAGTCATTAAGGCGTCTGCCTTCGGCTCAGGTCATGGTCCCGGGGTCCTGGGATGGAGCCCCAAATCGGGCTCCCTGCTCCGCGGGAAGCCTGCTTCTCCCTCTTCCGCTCCCCCTGCTTGTGTTCCCTCTTCGCTGTGTCTCTCTCTGTCAAATAAATAAATAAAATCTTAAAAAAAAAAAGAAATCATAAAATCAGACCAAATTTAATTTCAGAAACTGTGTCTAGAGTTTTGATTTGAAAATTATGGTTAACATATTAATAATCAAAATTCCTGAAGCAGAAGACTTTGTCCATACTGAAGACACACAAAGGAAGGTGCAATGTATTTATTCCTGAAATGATGACCACAAGGCATACATGACTCATGTTCAATAGAAGAATAATGGAGTTGCATTCATAAGCCTGTGACTAATTGCACCCAGCCTTGGAAAGCGACTCGAAAACCTTTGCTTTGTTTATAGTGGGTTTTTTTTTAAATTATTATTTAAAAATTATTCCAGTTGCAAAACTGTCCCAGGGTACATGCTCAAATTATTAATACATTATTTACATGGAAAATGAACTAGAATAGCAACTAAATAAGAATAAGAGCAAATAGTCACCTTAGTATCACCCCACTGCCCAAGGCTAACTAGAATAAAAAGAAGATGCTGAACGTGGGGGGATCTCCTTCTTGGCTTTGTGTTCATACGTGGTGATAAAGGTAAAGTAGTCTCAGAATTTTGAATTATGATGCCCCTCTGGGGGTCGAGATAGAAATTTCACTAATAATGTTTGAGAGTAAACCATCTTCGGTAGTAATGGAAGGGGTGGCTGGTCTACACATATGTGGTTGTGATTTGGAAGCCTGTGAAGATAGCCAGAGTGCTTTGGGGGTGGTCACAGGGTAGGACTGGGACCTTCTGGTAGCTCAACCCCAGCTGACTGCATTTCAAGGGCTGGGCTGTCACGGGAGCATTTGGGTCTGTGGGCCACGTTAGGCCGTGACTGGATGCAGAACCAGCAGGTAGGGTACTCTGACTAGTTCCTCTAGCTGTGATGTCGTATTTGCCAAGCCCTCACCGATTATTAAAAAGGTGCCTATTTAGGTTTTCAAACAGGAGAATCTGTGCCGACCAGTGTTTGGGGAGTCTAATCATCTTGGCAATTATAGTTCTCAATGTAAACTCATTAACTGCCTAGGTGAGGAGGAGAATGAAGTGACTTATTCTGTGCCAAGGAGGAGCAGAGTGAAAAACAGGCTTTGGAGGGCTTTGGAAGCCCAGGCCCGCTCTGTTGCGGACATGTACCTGCTTCCATTGGCCTGTAGAAGCTTGACAGAGGCGTTGATACATCTTACATCTTCTGGCTTCTTGGTGTGCACTTATGTAAGTGTATGAGCTCCTGCATATGTGTGTGCTGGGAGAGAACGCCCCCCCACCCCAGCAGTTGTCCCCCTCTCTTCAGGTCTTCATAAGCATGCCCGGTCTCCATGGCTGCGATACTGTGCACAAAAGTAGCCTATTGAGCTGAGGAGGAGTGGGTCATGGAGTCCAGAGCATGTTTCAGACATCAATCACTGTGTTCACTTTACACTGTGATCTATTTTCTGGGAGACCTCTCATCTTCCAGGGCGATTGATGGTAGATCCTGTATTCCTTTAACACAGTTATTTACTGTTGAGGACACAGTCTATTGTCTTATTGGGAAAAAAAAATAAAACAACCGTAGACCAGCCCAATAAAACCAAAGCCTCCATTAACTACTGGCATTTTTGGTCTCAGTGCTACAGATTTTGGAGAGTTACTGAATCAGGCTTCCTAGTTCAAAGGGACCTTTCTAGTCAAAAGGGACCCTTAAAAGGGGCCTTCTGTTTCAAATGAGAACAAAATAAATACACTTATATCACAACCCAGTTTACACACATGTATACACAGACACAGACATGTACACAGTATACATAACTGAAATAAAAGTTTAACATAATAATACTTTGCTTACTGTATGGCATGTATGCTGATAATTTCTATTCTATTTCATGGAAAATATTTCTGGTCACTAACCCTCTTAATTGATTTTACAATCGGTAATGGAGTATGTGTGCGTGTGCACATGTGTGTGCATGCGTGTGACTTGCTGAGTTCAACCCTTATCCTCTGCTTGAGTCCCATCTCTTAATTCCTTTCTTGTCCCAATTGTAGGAGCAGGGACCTGAGGGGTGTTATCCACCTTATCTGTCACCGAGCGGGAGGGTGTTCTGATGACTCATGCAGGAGGGACACAGAGTAAGGCAGGAAGGCTGGCATGGGAACAGAGAAATGGAGTAAGTGCCCAAGGGCAGAAACAAGCCTGGTAGGCAGGAATGCAGCCTCAGGCAGAGCTAGGAAGAATGAATGTTTTCAACAGCCTTAGAGTCTTCGAGGCTGTCAGTTTCCTGCATGTCTCTGAGGTCCAATTCTCTCACCCTGGGCACAGCAGGACCCTCTGAAACTGAATGTTCTGAAACTGAATGTTATGGCTGAAACCATGGTGTGTGTTCACCTCCAGGGTCACGTTATTTCTGATTTAATAATAATAGAAATAGCAATGATAATAGAAACAATAACAATAATCTCCAAGAATTCTTGGGTGATTAGTAGGTACCAGCACCGGATGTACATTATCTTTTTTAAGTTTCGCACCAATCCTATTAAGGAGACACTATTTTACAAATGAGGAAATGGAAGCTTGCTGAGATTTAAAGATTGGCCAATGTCACACCACTAGTAAGTGGCAAAGCTAGGATTTGAACTTCCATCTGCGCGATCCAGTCCGTCTGCTTGACCACAATACATTTATGTTTCATGGCATTGGCCAGAAAACTCAGATCTGAGGGAGCACTTTCCCTGGGAAGTTTTATCTCCCCTCATTTCAGAATTCCTGTGTTTCCTGAAACCGATTTATATTATCTTATTATTCCAGAGACATGCAGAGAAGCCAAAGGAAAGATAGGAACCTTTCTTTTAAAAAATGTTTTTTGAAGATAAAAAGGAAAGTATAACACTCTCTAAATGGAAAGCACCAATATTTGTATTTGCATGCCACCTGGACACAAGCAAATGTTTATAGGGGCAAAAATCCATGCATTGTATGTGTGTTTGCCCTTCTATTTTCAGAAGATATTATTTAAGAAAACTCTTTAGCAAATCAAAGTGTAACCGAAATCTGGTTTTCATATTGAAAATGCAAAATAGGAAATAAAAACATAATTGTGAAAGGCAGACATTTATTTACTTAGTATGGCATTATAATCACTGTGATTTAGACCATGGGCTTTACTTAAATGAGAACAAAACCTCGGGAATATAAGTGTAAGTCCAACTCTTTAATTTGCTAATTACATTTCCCGGTGATAGAATGAGGCTTATCATCTGTGTGGGTAGTGTTTTATTATGCTATTTTATTAATATGTGAAGAAGAGGCTATAAAAATGGTGCAATATTCCTACTTAATACACAGATATTTTAAGCCTGAAGTTAGTAATTATGAATAAAATTAAAATCCAGTGTATATTAGTTATAGAAAATAATATACAAACTTTATTATATCTTCTAGGTAGCAGTTGTTAATTCTACTCCATACTATTCATCATTAGAGAAATGAAATATTTGACAAAGCAGTAAATTTGAAAAAGAAAGCTAGATAGTAGAATCACAGACCTTCAGAGCTGGGTGGGGCATCTTAAAGGTACCAAGGTTGTTGTTTTACGAGTAGGGAAATCCAGATGGGGAGAGTGTGGGTAATTCACATAGCCCACGAAGTGAGGCAGTGAGAAGGCCCTTTGGAGAAGCCAGAGTCTCCTTAGGTACAGGCCGGTGAGCTCCTCCAGAACTGTTGTTCAACCAAACAATTACCTCGGGCAGACTCTGGATCTTAGAGCAAAACGGGGCCTAGGTAATGGCAATCAAGAGACCAAAAAGCAAAACCACAAGTTCTTCATGATAGAACCACAAAAAAAAAAATACTTACTTCAGTGTTTCGGTTTCCATGTCCTGTGGCACTACACAAATAGAATATATTTAGGGAACCAAGAAGAGTTTCCTATGCAACATATCACAATAATGCCTATTAATCCCACGAGTCAATGGCAAGACGATGGCTGACGTCGGGACAGCTTCGCACTAAGCACCATTAAGCATCCAAACTCTTTGTAGTGATGCACGCCAGCCTGGAGTAAAAATAAGGTTCTCTCTAAGCTGATGACCTCTCTGTGAATAAACAGAATTTCTGACAGTGAGCCTCAGCACATAGTTTTCTAGACACGTGAGCCACTTGTTTCTGAGCTAGAGTGACATGCTGAAAGCCTCAGGGAAAAATAGCACTTAAAACATAAAAACACAGCAATTCCTATTGAGCAATCCATCCCTGTTCTTCTGCGAGAGCTGGAACCATATGTGTTAATGGCCTATGATGTGCGCTTGGAGTTATGATAGATGAATACTGAATCCAAGTACCTCTGAAAGAAATTCAAGATGAAAATACCAAGTCAATCCTTCCTTGCCTTCCCAAGAAACCTAAGTCTTAAACCCCCAGTGATTTTTTTCTCTTTTCCATAAACACTTCTGAAAAATAGCAACCCTTTATTGATTAGGGTTCTCTGTGTACCAGGCATTGTGCCAAGTGCAGTACCTTAAGTGATTTTTGCAATGATCTTGTGAGAAAGTCCTTATTCGCTCCATTTTACAGATGGGGCTTGGAGAGGTTAAATAACCTGCTACGATGTTATAGGGCTGACATATAGACCCGGGTGGTTGAAAACAAAATCACCCTCTTAACTAAACAAATTAAAAGTAGCATTACTGCTATTGTTATTATTATCCTTTTGAAATAATCAATATTAATACCGAGTTAGTGAGTATTTTCCCTGACATCAGATAGCCAGCCTAGTTGGTAGCAGAAGAATTGATGGGCCCTGGAAACCTGACATTAATTCCAGACCCCTTCCTTCCTGAGTTGAAAAATATCGAGAATCAGGCAGCAACCTTTATTTCGCCATTTGAATGAATGTACTGTTATTTCATAATAGAAGGTTTATGTGCTTATTTATATCAGAAATGTGCTTAATTATTTGGTAGTTTTCTGACTCCTGGATGACATAGTGGCTCTTCAGCTGGCTAAGACTGATTATCTTTGGTTTATAACACTGGAGCTTAATTAATTTACATATTCCTTATGGGATTTGGAGAAGAAAATTCTTAAAAGTTAATGGGCTACTTTTATATTTAGTCAATATATCTTTAGCACAACTCTGGGCAACATTTCATGTTATACAGCCTAGCGCAATAATAATAGTAAAAGAGAGGTTGTGGATGGCTTGAACCAAAGTTTACATTCTGGCTCAAATCTCTTTCTATTTCTTTATAATGAGCCTGATCTTCCTGAATGGAAGGATTTTGGAGGCTCGGACAAAGGGGAGGTAGAAGGTAAAGATACCGGAAATGTAGGGGATTAGAATCTGACTGAAAAGTTTGCCACCGGTCTTAGGCCTGAGTTGAGATTCCTGCTTTGCCACTTTGTGAAGCTATTTAACCTCTAACAACCAGAACTGTCTATGTCAAAGCGTTCATACAGGTAAAGTAGGGCTCACAACGCCTACCTTACAAGGCCGTTGCAAAGACTCGATGTGCCCAAAGCAGGAGCTCAGTAAATGGTAGCTACTACTAAGAGGTGCTTATGTCAAAGATTTAGAAACTGGCTTCTCAACACGAGGGCCTGCCCTGGCCTGCCGCGGCTCTTGGAAAGGCGGAAGAGGCTGGCCCAGAGCCCATGATTGTTCTTAGGCTGTTCTCCTGAGCTCATGGCTTGGGCTGCACTTACCAGGGTCACAAGGAAATATGATGTGGATTGTAAATCCCATGATTCAGGCAGAGGTCATTCATTTTTCACATCAACTTGTATTATATTGAGCACACGGTGGCTGTGTCTTAAATATGTATTGATTTTATTTAACTACAATATACAAGGCAGAGCTTCTCTTCCCTGACTGTGAGTTGGGGATGGTTATAGAGAGGCGAGTCTGCATGGCAGAGAATATGGCAGATGGAAAGGGAACAAGGAATGAGTCTTTCCAAGAGCGAGCATGAGAAATAAGATATTCTTACAAACCTCATGAAAAGAGAAAAAGTAAACCCAGTAAACATCTTATTAACTCAACCAACACTACTTTGACACTTGTGGAAATTTGATGTAAATTGAGCTATATTGTACTTTGGTGACATGGAGTCTCTTCAAGAGAACCAAGCATTTACTACCACTTTTGAAGCAATTATTTTTCATATTAAAGATGGCTGGGGCCCCTGGTTGGCTCAGTTGTTAAGCGCCCAATTCTTGATTTCGGCTCAGGTCATAATCTCAGGGATCTGGGATTGAGCCCCAAGTCTGGCTCCCCACTCAGCAGGGAGTTTCCTTCTCCTTCTCCCTCTGCCCCTTTCCCTGCTCCTGCTCTCTCTCTCTCCCTCTCTCAATAAATAAATAAGTAAATAAATAAATAAATCTGGAAAAAAACATGGCTAATTGAACATCGTTTTTATTTCTCTCTCCCTACTTGGCCACACTCGGCTAAACTAATTTGTGTTAGTGGCTGTGGAAAATTATAAACTTCTCTAGAGCTCGATTTTTTAAAATCCTAAAAATCTTTTGTTCACATAGCTTTCAATTTCTCTGTTAAAAATGGACAGAGGCTAAAAACAATATATTTTTAACATGCTGATGAGTAAAAACAAAGCTATGGACACCTGTAGGGTAAAGCCAACTGACTGGGTAGAGGCCAGGCGATTTTTCAAATTTTTGTAAAGATTACTTTGATAAACTTCATCGGTTTTTTTCTGATTAGCTGTAGTGATGGGTTTGTAGATAAGCTGTAAATCAGATGCTTGCTGGTACTTTAATAAAACCTCTTGGTATGTTTTGATTGTCTTCTTGAGAATAGATTTCCTTACTGTGAAATAGTGAGCACTTCCTGTTTTAGGTCAAATTTTAACTGCCTTGAAACGCTCTATTAGAAAAATTTTGGTTCTTCTAGGCAGCAGAAAGGAATGAATAATTAAACACACACACAGAGACAGAAGGCAGCAGGGAAAACGGAGGAAAAGAGTAAATATGGACGAACACGAGGGTCCCCTGTTTTTGAAATGTAAGAAAATGACATTCTAGATTTGAGTGTGGTTTTGACGGAGCTCAATCAAATATTGCACTTATTCTACTTAGCCCGTAATCATTAGTTTTGGCTCTGCTGATCTCATTGCCACAGCAGGGCTGAGAGTTTACTGAAAGAAAGGGATTTCCAGGAAAGGTGACCTCACCACAGAAGCAAGGAGGCCAAGAAAGACTTCAGGGCTGGGAAGCTAAGTTCATTACATGAGTTCCTGTAGATATCCTTATTATTTTGTAAACAGGGCCAGACTTGCAGCAGACAGGAAGCCACGAACAAAGGTAAAGGTGAGCTGGGAGACTGTGGTTGAGTCCTGTTCACTGCAAACTTTGGACAAATCAGTTCACTTCTCAAGGTCTTGATTTCCTTTTGACACAACATGGCAGTTGGACTTAACGGATGTCTGTTTCCCCTCTCAATGCTGCAGTCCTGGGTGACTAGGCCAATAGTGATCCCAACTTTGTGGGGTAAGATCAGAACTCAGCCCTGCACCATGGACTGCGAAGGTAGTCTCTTTGGCTATTAATCCTGTGTGGAGAATAGAGGAGATGTAAGTAGGGAAGTTGCATAACAATGGGCAAAATTACAGACCAGTTGTCAGCCCTCCTAAGTACTTTTTTTTTTTTTTTTAAAGATTTTATTTATTTATTTGACAGAGAGACACAGCGAGAGAGGGAACACAAGCAGGGGGAGTGGGAGAGGGAGAAGCAGGCTTCCCGCCGAGCAGGGAGCCCGATGCGGGGCTCGATCCCAGGACCCTGGGATCATGACCTGAGCAGAAGGCAGACACTTAATGACTGAGCCACCCAGGCGCCCCCCTCCTCCTAAGTACTTTGAAGGATTTTTCTTTTACCTGCTTGCATAATTGTATCAGCTAAAAAATAATACTTTATTGTTTTTTTTAAGATTTTATTTATTTGAGAGAGAGAGAAAGAGAGCACAAGCGGGGGGAGGGGCAGAGGGAGAGGGAGAGGGACAAGCAGCCTCCCTGCTGATTAGGGAGTCCAATTTAGGGCTCAATCCCAGGACCCCGAGATTATGACCTGAGCCAAAATCAAGAGTTGGACACTTAACGACTGAGCCATCCAGGGGCCCCAAATTTCTTTATTATTAATAAAAACAGTCAACATCTATTGAGTGGTTCCTATGAACCAGGCCAGATGCTATGGATTTTGCATGCACTGTGTCAGTTAGTTCCCATGATAACCCTTTAAAAGAGAGGCTAGCATTGTTCCCATTTATATACAGATAAAATTGGGGACCTCGAGATGGAGAGTAATCAATGGGTCCCTGGACCCGTAATGGCAGAACTCGGGTTCAGGCTCAGTTTATTCACAGAGCCTGGGCTAGGAACCACTTCTTGTTGCTGTATTTAAAGTCCCAGGATCCAATAGGGTGCACGTGAAATAAATATAGGTACAATCACCTGATGTGATTTCACCCCCGGGCAAATAGACTCTGCGCAACAAAGAGCACGCCTTCGTTAAGTGAAAAAAGCGAGTGATGGAACAGGATCTCTCTGCCCCAATAGGCCTTTTAGAAAGATTACGCACCTGCACAGGCAAATGGAGATGTTTTCCTTCATTGGGTGGCAGGATTACGGGTAATCGCTTTTTTTTTCCTCTTCTGGTTGTTATCCCATTCGTGTTGTCTTTGTAATAAGACACAAAATAAGCAGTAATTAAAAAACCCCCAAGGAAATGGATTTCATAATCAATGCATTTCTAAAAAGAATTTGGTTTCCAGCGAGGAGAGCAGAGAACTTAGCTACCTGTAACAGATGCCATGGTGCTTTGTGTCAGACATGAGCTCATTCATGCTCCTCTACAACCCCGCGTGCCATACTTTGTATGTCTAAGAGCAGGGGGTGCGGTATTTGGATGACGGCCTCAGCCTCGGTTCCTCCTTGTGTAAGCTGTATGGATATTTCTGACTGTCCTTTTGATTCTAGTGGAAGCAGCTTGCCACAGGCATCTCTTAGCAGATTGCTTTGTGATTTATGCAGGTCTAAAGGAGACCAAGGATCATTTATCTTCAAACCAGGAAAGAGATGAAAGCAGCTCGGTAGTAAAATTTCCTGTGGAGTTAGATGAGAGCATCAAAGGGAAAAAAATGTCATTGTTTCATGAAAAACTAGGAAACGTGAGTCAGTTTCTAATGTCACAGATATTTTCCTGTGAAGAGTTCACATTAAAAAATAAAATCTCCAGGAAAGGATAAAAACAACTGAAGCAGTGAATTAGGGTGATTCAAAAGCTACGACTTCAAAACATGGCCTTTTTTCTGAAGGTTAAAATGAAAATAAAGGAGAAAGGGGTGAAAATCTTAAGCCGACTTAAGCTATTTGTAATTTTTTTTTTTTCCCACGATTAAATCTAATTTTCTGCCCTGGCTTCAATATTGGAGCACTATTCTCCCTGTAAGAGGAAAAAAACCCTGTTTCTCAGAACGGATCCTTCTGTAGGCTGGAGATCCTTTGTTCTCTCCCTCTCCCTCATACTCCATGGCTCTGCACTCCCTGACAGCCTCTGGAAAAATGAGGCAGCTCCAACCGTTCTGTACTCTCTGCTAATTTGTCCTGTGGGCTCTGTGTTTGGTATGTTGTAAGAGTCCTGTTCCATTTAAGTGTGTTCCACAGATTCAGAGATATTTAAAATACTCTAATGCCTGGAGACAAAAAAATTGTTGTGATCAGGACATTCGTCACCGTGCATAGGAATATAAGATTCCCACCAGACAGAAAAGATATTATAGGTTTCTCTCTGGCTACTGTACATGCCATAAGTAAAACAATGATGCCTGAAGTTGAACTGACTGCCAAAAATAGATCAGGAAGAAAAATTTCTCCCATGACAATTGGCTGTGATCCTAGGGATTTTCCCTTTTACTCTGAAACCTTGAATAGTATTTCTTTTCTCTCCTTTTATGTCTCTCTCTCCCCTCCCTTCCCTCTTTTTTCTTTCTCTTTTTTTCTTTCTCTTTCTTTCTCTTTCTTTCTTTCTTTCTTTTCTTTCTTTCTTTCCTCTCTCTCTCTCCCCCTCCCTCCCTTCCTTAATAAACACACTGTCATTTTTGTCTTGAAATCCTCAGCAAACGAGATAGCAAAGCTGCAGTGTGGACCTAATGGAGTTAGTCTCAATGAATAGCCAATGCATCGGCTTTCTCAGACCTCCATTCCTGACTCAGAAGGGCCTGGCAGCCTTAGGTGATGTCATTTCAGTCCTGGGGTGATGTCATTGTTCAGGAAATAGTATTAAATAATTGGGAAGAAAAGGGAGTCCCTCCCAATGAACATGCTTTAGGCAGAAATAGGATTAATTACTACACAACCGGAGGTTCGTAGCTAAACTCAGAACACCGCAATACAAAACTCAAAAACAAAAATTCTGAAACACCTCAGAGCTTCAATATTGGGCACCTAAACTGTACTGTCTACACAACCGTCATTCATAAGTCTGTGGAGGGTCTAGAAGTTGCCATCTGGAATTGTCCAATCTACGGTAGAAATGTAGGAGTTTCGGGACAGTGCAGCCTATGGGCTCTGGCAACCAACAGAATTGGGCTAGAATCCTCATTTTTTTTTAAAGATTTTATTTATTTATTTGACAGAGAGTGAGAGAACGAGCGAGAGAACACAAGCAGGGGGAGCGGGAGGCAGAGGGAGAGGGAGAAGCAGACTCCCCGCTGAGCAGGGAGCCCGATGTGGGACTCGATCCCAGGACCCTGGGATCATGACCTGAGCTGAAGGCAGCCGCTTAACTGCTGAGTGACCCAGGTGCCCCTAGCATCTTCATTTTGATGCTTACTACATGTCAACTTTGGGCAAGTGATTCAGCTTCTTTTCCGCCTCAGATTCCTCATTTGTAAAACCCTCACCCCTGCTCTGCACTATCTCATTGGCTCTCTTTTCCTGCTGGTGACCTTTCTTTGCATTTAGGCTTGGTCTTCCCCCAAGATAGTGGGAGCCGGTGTCTTTGTGTTCTCAGAGGGCCTACCATGGATGAAAGGAGCAGGTGAGATCTAGGAGAGAATGGTTTGCAGTAGTTTTAAATTAGTGAAACTTGTCAGGCTGATGAAAAGGTGGGGCCAGAATGGGAGGGGGGGTATTTGTGCCGCTCGCCCACTGTAACAACCCCAGGTGTGCCTGGAGGAAAGGTTAAGGGATTCAAATTTTTGGATAAAGTGGGAGGCTAAAAATGTAAAGATAAGAAGAAGGAAGGGAATTAGAAAAGGCACGAGGGAATGTTTCCCCGTTGTTGTATAGGTCCCATTTATGGAATATATGTATGTATTTTCTGGATTCTGGTTTATTGGAAAATATATACATCATGAACACGACAGCCTCCTATATTCACGTTTGAAAGAGTAACTGGAAATAACGGGTTGGTATGTAAAGGTTCTTTGTGATTAAGGAGATGGATCTTCAAGTCCTCAGATCATACAAAGGAATTTATCTCACAGATTTGGGTGCTCAAGACTCTATTCTAGATCTGTATCCAAAGCTCTGGATTTTTAGTCACGAACTATTTTCTTGGAGAAAATCGCCGCTGGGGATGCGCCTGTGGACCTGTCAGGTGGGACCGGCCCTTGCTTTGGCATGGCCCTCCAGACTATTTTTGCCTGGCACCTGAATCTTCTTTGCAATTTTCAGGTGGATCCACCTTGTTCAGAAACTGTCTCCAAGTAACAGCTGAAAGGGATCTTTACATTTGGGACTCAGTAAAACTGCTCCGCTGGTCGGGAGGGGGTAACAGGAGCTGGATTTACTCTACTGCCTGAACAACACAAAAGATGGGTCTAACAGATGAAAAAGCAGTTTTCCATACTTCAGGATGAGGTAAGGAAGGGCGGCGATGCCTGAGGGGAAGGGGGGAAAGGATGAGGTGAGCGGGCTGTATGGTCACCTCACTGCCTGCAGCGTTTCCAGGCCTTCAGAAGGGGGAGGGAAGCTGGGCCGATCCCGCGGTCGCCTTGAATTGAGAAATGGAACTGGGAGTCTGGGGCGGGGGTGCGGCAGCAAGCACTTGCAGGCTTTGTCACTGGAAAGGAGCAAGTTGAAGAGCGAGGAGGCTTGGGGCTCTGCCGAGGGGCTCCCTTGAACATTCAGCTGAGTCCTGATGGGTGCATGTGCGTGGAAAAGCCGTCTTCAAGCGGGGTCGGGGGAGAAACCACCTGAAAGAAGCAGAAAAAACAACCCTCAAGGTTCCCACGGGGCCAGGAATTGTTCCTGTTTCTGCCAGCCAGACTGGAAAACCAAACTTTGTGGGGGGCCCGGGGGATTTGCCTCAGTGGTGGGGTAAAACTAGCGGGAAGATGAAATGCACCAGAAATTGAAATGGGCGGGTAAGTGTCCAGATTTGTGTTTTTCTTATTGTTTGTGTCTTTAAAAGGTAATTGAAATAACAATGCATTGTTGGGTTTATAACCTGCGTGTAACAAAAATATCTGACAAAATACCACAGAGGCTGGGAGAGCAGAACTGGAGACACACTGTTGCCGGGCCCTGTATTGGAGACGCAGTCGTGCAGTCTGGCTTCCGGGCCGGAATCCTCCAGTGCTCCGGGTAACCGCTTCCGAAGTGCAGACAAGGGGCGGGGGTCGGGGGGGGGGGGGGGAGGCGTCACACGAAAATGACACTGAGCTGGGCCCCAAAGTGGAGGGAGGATTTCCAAGTGTTGTTATTAAGAAAGAAGGGTCTTCAGGGTCAGGGAACAGCATGAAAACATTAATGGAAGGAGAATAAAGAGCCCGTGGCGTCAATCGCAGACAGTCCCGTTCAGTTGAAAAATGGGAATGTTCATGGGAGCGGTGGCCACAAGGCTAGTGAGGTTAGTGGCAACTGAACCACAGAGGGCATTCTATAAATTTGTGTTTTCTTCTGTCAGCGGTAGTGTTGGCAGTGTCTGAGGAGTGGAAAGACCTGATTGGAGCTATATTGTGGAGTTCTATTCAGAAAATGAATTGGGGTGGAGAGCGGCTGAACGCAGGAAGTCGGTGAGGAGGCTAGGGTAAGAGTCCCAGGGAGCTGCAGTAAGCCTTTAACTAGGACATGGGGCGCCTGGGTGGCTCAGTCCGTTAAGCGTCTGCCTCCGACTCAGGTTATGATCTCGGGGTCCTCGGATAGAGTCCTGGGTTGGGCTCCCTGCTCAGCGGGAAGGCTGCTTCTCCCTCTCCTTCTGTGCATGCACTCTCTCTTTCTTTCTCTCAAAATCTTTAGGAAAAAAAAAAAAGCATTTAACTAGGACAGGTAGAAATGGGAGAAAGGAAGGGGTGGGTCACAATGCATTAGAGAGGAATTGATAGGTTTGATAAAGGGCATGTAGGAAGAAAAGAGCTGAAGCTGCCCACTAGTTCTGATCTAGCCTGCGAGATGGTGGTACCTTGAACAGAAACAAGGAGAGCAGGGGCACACACAGCTTTGGGGTCTACAGCTCTCAGCTTGGGTGTCAGGGATGTGTGTGGTCACCGCCGCTTGGCAGGCAGCGGAGGAACCAGGCAATGGTGGTTGTGGTTAGAGACCGAGATTCGGGAATCACGTGTATTTGGGGGGTATTGAGGCTGCGGAACTGGGGATCACCCAGGGAGGTGGTAGCGAGAGACGAGTGCTTGGAGAAAAGAACTCTGGATCAAGCTTTCATACCTTCTCATACCTCTTACCTCATAGCAGGTAAGCAGGAACAAAGCCAGCAGAGGAGGTGTGTGGTTTTTGTTTTGTTTTTGTATAAGACCTTGGTGAGATGTTTTTCTATCTGTCTGGAAGGAAACCTAATCTTTGGAGAAATGATTTCTTTAAGTGGTTGTGTACCTCCCTTATATGCAAGTATGTATGCATTTGTCAAAAAGGGGATTATTTTGCAGGATGTAAATGCCCAAAGTGGAAAGATTGCGTGAGGTGTGTGGTTAACTTGTAGAGGCAAAGGTCACACTGAAGGACTTCAACATGCAAGAAACAACCGAGGATCAGGGACGGCTGCGCCGGGCTGGGAGACCTACTATGATATCTGCACGGAGTTCACAGGCAAAGCGAGCCACAGAACCTCTTCAGGTGCTTACATCCAGTTGGAGGCTACACATTTCATTTTCCCATACGAGGGAGGTGTTAGTTCTTACAGGCAAAGAAACTGAGGTTTGGCCTCCTGCCTCGAGTCACAAGGAACTGGCAGGAGGTTGGGCTGGGATTGGGACCCAGGTCTCCTGACAAGTCTCTGGTCCTTCCCATCACAGCGAATTTCCTTAGCCATAACCTGTGCACTTGGGGAATCTTCAGATTATTGCTAAGGGTGCAGACTTTCTTGCCAGTGAGACGATTTGAGGCCAACTTGGTCACTCAGCCAGTTTCATTTTCTCCGTCTTTGTAGGGCAGGGACAATGGTGTCTGTTTTTTTTGGCTGCTCTAATTAGAGATCCATGTATATAAATGAACAGCCTAGGCATTTGTCCTTTTAATAAAACACCAGTTGGAAGGTTCAGGGTTAGTTTTTCAGGGCATGGAGCATTTTTTGCAGCGTTCATGTCCTGCACGATCTGCCCGCTTCCCCGAGGACCAACATCAGCAAAATGCTGAGTGCATAGTAGGTGCTCTTTAAGTACTTAAAATTAAATTAAGCTTGAATGAGATGCCATGGGCTCAGGCAGGATTTGCTAGCCATGGCCCTTGAGTGTGGAAATTTCAATGTGGTTGGGGCAGGGGATGGGGAAGGCAGAGGGAGGGGGACCTGGCTTTGTTTACATTTGCAGCAGAGGCTACAGCAAAGAGAGAGGCACTTTTATTTCCCTTGCGAACTGGCAGTTCATTTTGCTGTAGCAGCTGCTAATGGAAAATAATAAAACCCATTTTCGTCAGGCAGTATCTGGAACACTTACAGGTCAATTCGATGCTCAAAACAGATTGTTACAGAGCATATTAGTTTGTCATCAACATCCACTTTGGTCAGGGGATTTTTACCATTGGAAGTTGAACTTACAGGTCATGGTCTGTTATGATTCCTGAATATCCTCGAATTTTCGTAAGTTAGTGGAAGCCCATAGCCAATTATTATAAATGAACACACATCATCTTTCCATTTGTTAAAATCTCCCAGGTAGCAAATTAGGCTGTGGAAGAACTGAACTGGAGCAACAGCAAAAATATGACTTCACTAATATTAAACCTATGTTCTGCCTATTAATTGAAGAATGTGGCCTCCGTTCCATCATAAATCCCCTCCTATACTACAACGCCGGGAGGTGATGTTGGTGTTATCTTTGCCAGTGCGGAAACCGATGCAGGAGATGAGACTCAAGGTGTGTTTCTGTTTGCTGCTCCCACTTGTACGTGTGCGTGTATGTGTGGGAGAGGTGGCTTCCACATACAGAGTTAAATGCAGCTGGGAGTCTTAAACACAACCCCCCAGGATGGTGGTTGCCTCGTCTGGGTTTGGGGCGCTAAGTTTGCCATTTGCTGAGGGTGGGCCATGGGCCTATTTCTCTAGGCTTCTGTTTCCTCCTCTGGAACATGAGGATTTTGAACTAGATATTCTCTAAGGACATTTTTCTGTATACTTAAAAATCATTCGTGGTGTTTTCTCATTATACAGAAATAATATATACTCATGATGAACTCCCAAAATAAAGATAAGCAAAAAAGTAAAACTCAGTTATAATGCTATAATCCAGAGATAGATACGGTTAACATTTTGATGTATATTCTTCCAGCCTTTATGTTTACCTATATGTGTATATATATGTGTGTGTGTGTGTGTATATATATATATATATGTATATATATTTAAACCCAAAAAATGGGACCATCCTTTACATGTACCATTTGCTACCTACTTTTTTTTTTTTTCCACTTAACAGTGTGGACAGCTTTCTCCTGATTCTTAAAAATGGAATCCCATTGTATAAATAGGCCGTCAATTTCTTTAACCAATCCCCTGTAAAGAATCTGGTATTTTTCAATCTCTTGCAATTTTTCACAGTTGTTATAATGAAAATCCTCATGGCTAAATCTCTAAACATTTCCAAATTCTCATGTTAGTGTAAATTGCCCAAAGCAGAACTGCTAGGTCAAAAGTTAGGCATGTTTCTTAGGTGTTGAATATCTACTGCTGTATTCACATAAAGTCTAGGTTATAGGATATGCTTTGGTATCTTCAGAGACAATGAATTACAGACTCAGGAATCCTCCCTTTTATAAGATCTGAGTGCATTTATATATGTACATAATACGTAGGCAGTTTTGAGATGTTATTTTGTGATTATTCAGAAAGAATTGCAGTATATATTTATATGACCAGCTTCCAGCTTCCTCCCAGGGAGAACTATTACAGAAAGAAAAAAAAAAACAAAAAACCACTATTCATTTCTGAGTGTCCAGAAAGTTTCCAACAGATTCTCCCAGACCCTTCTTAGTTCTAACAGTTGATGAGGGTATTCGATTTATCGACCCGTCTACTGAGTACCTCAGAACCACTTGGTGATGAGGCGTTTGGCATTAAGAAGCACAATGCTCGGGGGAGGGGAGGTTCACATGACTGTGGTCAACCTGCAGGGCAGAGATGAGCCCTGTGTCAGGGCCAACAGTGCTCTAGGCGCTGAGCAAGGAGTCCGGAGTGCCCACAGGAGGAAGGCAATGGAGTGCTGTCTCGGAAGATACCGTGTTAGCCTGAATTCTTTGATTAGCACCTGAGAGAAAACCATCTCAGATTAGCTTAGCAAATAAGGTTACATTTATTGACTCCTATAATCATCCCCTAGGAAGGCCAGGAATTTGAGAGTCTATTTTTTTTTTTTTTCCCTTCTGTTTTCTTCTCTCTCTGGGTTGGTTCATCCTCTCGAAATTCTCTAAGCTGGTGGCTGGAATTAGGTTGTACTGTACTTGTACTTAATCTTAGTCTTGAGTTCAGAGGGGGAAAAAGCACCTCTCCCATCTCCAGTTTGGAAAAAGTCCCCTGAGGAGCACTCTGGCCTGGCAGGGGTGACGGGCTTGCCAGGTGGAGCAGCAGTGGGTGAAGAGGACACCTCAGGACGGGCCACACCTGTAGTTAAGGGGTTTCGGCTTTTGCCCTTAGAAAAGAAAGGTCATGTACATGGAATCTAAACCCGAACTCCCAGAAACGTAGAATGGCGGTTACCAGGGGCTGGCGGGAGGGGGAAATGTGGAGATCCTGGTCAACGAGTACAAACTTCCAGTTCTTTTTTTTTTTTTTTTTTTTTTTAAAGATTTTATTTATTCATTTGAGACACAGAGATACAGAGAGAGAGAGCATGAGCAGGGAGAGAGGCAGAGGGAGAGGGAGAAGCAGGCTCCCTGCTGAGCCAGGAGCCCGATGTGGGGCTCCATCCCAGGACCCTGGGATCATGACCTGAGCCGAAGGCAGATGCTTAACCATCTGAGCCACTCAGGCGCCCCCAAACTTCCAGTTCTTAAGAGGCATGAGTTCTAGGGACCTAATGTACAGCATGGTGACTACAGTTAACAATATTGTATACTGGAAAGTAAACCTAAGTAGGTTTTAAATATTCTCATCATAGCAATAAAAAAATGGCAATCATGCAAGGTGAAGGATGCATTAACCTTATTGTGGTAAAAACTATGTGTATCAAGTCATCATATTGTATACCTTAAGCTTCTACAATGTCATGTCAATTTCACAGCTGGAGAAAAAGGAGCAAGAGTTTTCAGCATACAGAAACGTGATAAGCCTTTAAGATGGGTAGGGTTTGCATAAACTGTTTTAACAGGGTATACCAGCAGCAGGTCGTTAAAATATATGATTTGAATGAATAAACAATGAAAGAGTGTGAATAAGAATGGTAGAGAAAGTATCCTCTTTAATAACCAAAACTTTACATTAATTATTCATTTCAAATTCATCAAATCTCACAGATACATATGTTCACACTTTGTGGATAAGGAAAGTAAAGAGGTTAAATTAAGCCCTTCTGGAATAGCTAATATGAGTCTAACATAGCTAATATGATTCTTGTAAAGTCATGGCCCACATAGCCCAGTCTCAGACAATGTTTTGGTATAAAAACTCAAAGGAAAACAAAATAACATACTCATGTATAACAAAAATAGTCTCAGAATTGAATTTTTTTTCCTTGGGTGTCCAGAACGCCATGATGATGGCTCCCATGCCTTCCTATGATCTCCTCCTGCACTGGTTCATCCGGGCTCTGCGACCTAGTTGGCGCACCTCTAGGCTTTATCTCCCGTGCCCCCATCCTGACTTCACATTTCAAAGCCCAATAACTGGTCTTGAAGATTAAGACTTTTCTTGGTTATCTGGGCAAGGAAGACAAGCTAGAATCTGTTTTAATGAGCGGGTGGGGGAAAGGCTGTGAATTTCAGTGCTGTTAATTTGGGTGCAACACCCTTTTTAGTGGAGCTGAAATTCTGACTCTGATGTCTCTCTGAAATTTGTGTTTTCCATCCTCCATCCTACCTGGGGAGAGCACTGGAATAAGAGAAGCCAAGATCGACTCTCCCAGGTCCAGTCTTCTTGATCTCTGCTGTACTAAAACTTAAATAATCTCTAACACTTAAATACCAAATGGTATATGGTAATAGTCTGCTTTTCTCATTGTTTTCTGTGTTTTACTTAAGTCAGCACGGTACATGCTATCCCCTCAGCCTGGAGCACTCTTTTCTTGCTTCTCCTCTGGTGAATGCCTACTCACCCCTGAAGGCCCAGCTGATGTGTTTACTTCTCTGTGATGCCTTCTCTTAGGCTTCCTAGAATTCTGCGCACTTATCTTTAGTGTTAAATGAGCACAGTGGGTTGTGGTTATAGTTACCCATTTGCCAGTTCCAGGAAACTTTGTGCTTCTCTAGTGCAGGGACCATGCCTTATTCACCTGCTTATTCCCTCCAGTGCCCATTATGGCTTCTACCACTTAACTGCTCACTAAACTTTTTTTTTTTTTTTTTAAATGAATAAGAAGTTATTTATTCAGGGGCGCCTGGGTGGCTCAGTCGGTTAAGTGTCCTACTCTTGATTTTGCCTCCGGCCATGATCTCAGGATTGTGAGATTGAGCCCCATAAGGCGCTCCGTGCTGGGCATGGAGCCTGCTTAGGGTTCTCTCTCTCCCTCTCCCTCTGCCCCTCCCCCTTCAGAAAAAAGTTATTCAGTTATTCCTATATGTAGCAGAGGGGTGTGCACTAAATGGGAAGCTCAGTAGCACTAACTGATCTGAGAGCAGGAGGGAGATGCTGTAAGTCCTTGAGCAGGGGTTGACATGATAAAATTCATGTTTCAAGAGAATGTGGCAGCAAGATCTGTCATTTGAGACTTTTAGGCCTTAGAATAATTGCTGGTGTTTTGACATTCTTCTGTATCTTTGGGGAAAATAAATGGAACTAACGTGAAAGAAATTCTTTTGGGAACTTCTCAGGAGTAACTGTTACTGATTCAGCAAAACAAGGCATCGGAAAGGATCCCAGCATGGTCCCTCCCTCCCCAGGGCTTTGAGAGTCTGAGGAAGGCAAGCTCTTTTGACCTCCACCTTAAGTGCCAGGAATTCTTAACTGGACAGATCCTTTCCTTGTTGATTTCCTTGTGCTCTGTCTCCCTCTGCTTCACAGGTTTACTTATGTACACTCCACTGAAGGTAAGATTTACAATGGGGTCTGATCTTTCTCGTATTTACAAGTCTACTACTTTTTTCTAGTAGTAAATTGGTTTTTATGATTGGTTCCCTTTTTACACAATATTTTCGACCATCCCATAAAAATTTAATTTGTTATTCAAACATGAAATATCCCCTGATCTAAACAAGTCGTATTTGGAATCTCCAAAGCTGATCGCTCTTGCCTGGATTGTCCCAGTATGAGTCCTGCCAGCTGGTGTAAGCAAGTGTTAGGGTTCTGTGTCTTCTCACATGAAATCAGGATGGCAGAGTTTATAGGTAGTCAAGCAGAGAAAACTGAAGCTCAGTGATGTTAAATGATTGCTTAGGTCATACAGCTCTAGGAGAAGCCCTAGATCTAAAAAAACACATTTCAGGAGAAATTGGAAAAAGGGAGACCAGTTAGGAAATGGTGAAGTTAGAATTATCTATGGTCCTTTAAAATTAAGGAAAATCTACACATCTATGGCTTAGTATATGCTGAATATTACCAACCACTGAAATCATTTCAGAATCTTCCAGAGCTTAAGAATTTTTGTTTGACCTACAGAAAGGCCACAGAATTAACTGTGTCTTGGGTCAAAATTTGAGGTATAGGTTGAATGTGAATGGCCTTAATTTACAAAATTTGGGCCTGGATCCTAATGGTGTTTGTGGCTGGGTATTGCTATCTGCAAATGTATAGTTTTCTATAGATTCCAACATTAACTTAAATCATTATCTTACATTCCAACTCTATCATCTACCTGAGCACTTATTCATAAAGAAGAAAACATTCAGTTTGGGTAGTCCAGCTTTTGCTGAGTGTCCTCACGTGTTAGATGCATGCTAGGGGATAAAGATAGGATAAAGTGCGAGGCCCTGCCTCCAGGAACTCTCAGTTTAGAGGCAGGGTCACAAACCTCAGTGGTCATGGCAGAGGCATGATTATGCACAGGGAGCTAAAGAAATGTAGAGGAGGTAGAATTATCCAACCAGGACATCTAGGAGATAATGGAATTACGTCTTGAAGGTTGTGTGAAGGAAGGTGGAGAGGATCCTGCACAGCCTAGATCATGGACTTGTAAACCATGTTGTTTGAACATGGGTCCTTGACCATGGTAACAGCAGATACATTATCTATCTCAAAGTAGAAATTTTGATTTTTTTTTCTTTATTTGAGAGAGAGAATGAATGAGCATGAGCAGGGAGAGGGGCAGAGGGAGAAGCAGACTCCTTGCTGAGGAGGGAGCCCGATGTGGGGCTCCATCCCAGGACCCGGGGATCATGACCTGAGCCGAAGGCAGACGCTTAACCGACTGAGCCACCCAGGCGTCCCAGAAGTTTTAATTTCTAATTATGTTTATGAAGACAGTTTTTCCCATTTCTTAGATCTTCTGGTTGCCTTTGCTGTTGCCCTGAGTTTTTCTGCTGTTCATATTTAGATGTGTATCTTCAATTTTCAAGAACAGGGAGGCTAAGATTACAACTAGGAAAAAAAATGACCATATTGATTAAAATTTCATGCTGAAAAAGACTTAAGTTGGCAGTTTGGTTCACAGACTCCTGTAAACCTAACTCATGGAAACGATGTACAGCAATATCCAATGTGAAAAGTCAATGGAAAATGATTAGGTTTTGACGCTGGTGTTTGTTATTTGTATTTTGTGGCTTGCCTACTTCCCCAAAGCTCCTATTCCATAATAAGTTGATCCAGGACTATTTTACTACTAGCAGCTACAATTTGAGGGAGGCTCATGGATTTTTGGATGCAGATTGGTGTGTTTTAATCAGTTTTTGACTCACTGCTGTTTTAACTGTGAACTTAGAACTTTCGTGAGCTTCAGTTTCCCCATTCATAGAATGGGAGAGAGATACCTTCATGCTATTTTGGAATTAAATGACATAACATTTAGCAATGTTAGGTACTGTACCTGGAACATAATACGTGCTGAATAAATGATAGCTTTTCTCGTTACCCTCCTTCCCTCAACAGTAATCCTATTTCTTAGGGATCAGATACATGACACCCTCCCCCACCGCCCCAGCGTGTCCAACTCCATAGTCTGAAGTACAAATTAGTTATCAGAGTGAAAGGGCTCAATCCCTCTATTTGTCGCTAAGTAGAAGGTCTAGAAGTCCAGTCTGCCCTCTCCAATGATTAAACATCGTCCCTGTTACATATCCAGATATTTTCTGGGTTTGTCAGTTTCTCAGGGACCATCTGGTCCAGCTGTGCTCTGTTGTGATATGCTCACCCCGGTGATGGTAGATGTTGGTTAAAACTAGCATGAATTAATTGCATGTGAAGTGGAGAAGGTGAGCGGAGCTCCTAACTCCGCAGGTGGCAGTGCAGTGGCTGCTTGGCCCCTAGGGCAGCTGTCGTACTTCTGTGGAGGGCAGGGAGGCTACCAGTTCCTCTGTTCCTGGCACAAGAGAGAGGAGTGGCCCCCGAAACAAAGCAGACTCCATTTTCTTCCACGCGAAGCGTGCCATAAATGGTTACATTTTGTTGGGCAAACAAGGGCGAGTGGCCAGACAGTACCTTGCCAGGTGCTGAGCAGGTGTTTGGCCCCCATTGTTCATGGCGTTCCAGGACCACATACTTTAGCCGGGCTGGGACTGTGCCTCGGGGAGGGGCACCAGCTTCTGGGACCGTGGGGCTTTTCAGCTGCATGAACAGGAAGCACCAGACCCTCTCCTGGAATGTTCAGTGGTTGGGATTCAATAGCAAACTGACCCGGCAGGACTTTGACTCCATCCTTATCCTGGCAGGCCAGTGGTTATGATTGGGAAGCATCAGTTCTTCCCTGGGCAGAATTAGGGGCTGGGTTCCCCGCCTGGAGGCTGTGGTTGTGACATGGTGAGCTTAAAATGTGTTCATGGTTGGGGAGGCTTTTGCCCCTGCCTGGTGCAGGTGGTGAGGCTGGAGTCCAAGCCATGCAGTTGACTGGAGTTGCCTGCCTGAAGTGCTCAGCAGTGGCTGGTTTCCATGGCTCCTCTTTCTGGGAGGCCAGCTTGTGGGGAATGACCACAAGCAAGGTAACCCCTACCATTCCCATGGTACATAAAATACTGACAGACTATTGATGTTACAGTTTTTTGTGTGTTTTTTTTTTTTTTTTTAAGATTTATTTATTTATTTGAGAGAGAAAGTGAGAGATCGTGACCTGAGCTGAAATCATGAGTTGGACACTTAACTGACAGAGCCACCCAGGCGCCCCTGATGTTACAATTTTCTTAAAGTGGAATTGTGGGGCACCTGGGTGGCTCAGTTAGTTAAGTGTCTGCCTTCGGCTCACGTCATTATCTCAGTGTCCTGGGATGGAGCCCTGCATCGGGCTCTCTGCTCAGTGGGGAGTGTGCTTCTCTCTCTCTTTCTCTGCCCCTCCCGTTCATGCTTACTCACTCATGTGCGAGCTCTCTCTCTCTCAAATGAATAAATAAAATCTTAAAAAAAAAAAAAAAAAAAGAATTGCTTGGTTCCATTTTGTTAGCCATTAAGTATAAAATTTATTTTTTCATTTTAAAACTGTATTGGGGGCTGTAGGAGTTTACTTGGCATTCTGATCTTGTTCTTTGGGTTTGACCTTGGTAGCTACAATACTAATCCATCTGACACTAATTTATCTCCATCAAAAGTGTTATGTAGAGGCAAGTCCTTGGGGACTTCAAAATAGTCACTCTTTCATTCTTTAATTCATAAAATCTACATTTACTCAAGATCTGTTGATTACTTGGGGCAGATTTATGGACAAACACTAGCTGAAGAATTAATAGTTTGGAGAGAAAGGAAGGTGAGCTCACAACTGTATTCAATGTAATAAATACTGCAACAGAAGCAATTGTAAAGCCTTTTTGGAAAATAGAGGTAGGAGTAATTGACCCTGAATGATTGGGGAAAATTTCACCGTGGACATGCTTTTCAGGGTAGGTCTTGAAATGTGAATAAGTTTCCTTGGTGGGGAGGAGGCAGAAGAACTTTCTGGGCAGGGGATACACTTTGGGGAAAGGCGTAGAGGTTAGGGAAGCCTGGCTTGATTAGGGAATGGCAAAAGGCCAGTAGGGCTGGAATTTAGGTTTGAGGCTCAGGGTAGAGAATACAAGCAAAGACCATTAAATGACAGGGAGAGTGGGTGTCTGACTATGGGAGGGAAGTCAGAAGACTGTCAGAGGCAGAACTTCCCAAAGTATGTCCCATAATGCTCTAGCTCTTGGGATATGGAATAAGATTGGCAGGTAAGTGTGGAAAAGCTATAAAACATTATAGTGTATGTGTGTATATGTACACTACTATATTATAGGAGCTCTGACAAATTCTAAGGTAGAAACCTGTTAAAATAGTTAAATTTTTTTTTTTTTTTTACTTGGTCATGGTATTGTTTTGAGTTATTAATACCTTGAGGAATTAACATTCTATGTTGCACATCTGGGTAATGCTAATGCCAAACCCATGTAAACTCAAAGTAGGTCTGGAAGGGGAAGACTGGTTAGACCCATGTCTGTTAGAAAGTAGCCTTTTGGGTCCTTGGCTATGAAGCTTGGGGCTGGTGACTAATGAGGGTTCTCAAGGCAGGTACACAGGAAAATAAGATACAGGTCTTTAGCACCCCAGGAGCAAGGTTGGGGACCTCGCCTAGGGAAGTGGGTTTGTCTGGTCATTGGAGCACAAGACAGAAATGTCAGACATTTGTATAGCAAAGTAAGAGTAGCCTACTAATAGAAGCTGAGCTGGGAAAAATTTACATGAGACTTCTCGTGTTATTACAAAGCATCAGAATTGGGCATGGATTCTGAAGGATGTCTGATCCTGTGAGGTAGGACTAAGATGGGGGATTGATGGTCAAGAGGATTTGATCTCCAGGAGCCCATTAAGCACCATCCAGTCTCATTCTCCCTTCTTGATAGGCTCCATGCCCATTGCCCTTAGGATGGATTCCTGTCTTTTAACATGGCCTACAATTCCCTCTTGTTCTGTCCCCTATTTTCTCCTTCAGCGACTTGTTCCAAATTCTCACTCACCCTATGGTCCAGAATCCTTGCCATCCACCAGCATGTCCCACTCTACAGTGTTATTAAAAACTACCACTTATTGAATGCTTAACAGTGTATTGGGTCCTGTGCTAAACACTTGACATAAATGATTTATTTACAGTAATCTGTAAGATAGAGTCACTTAGGAACGCATTTAGGGGTAAATAATAGAATACCCCACTAACCATGGCTTAAATAAATTTGAGCAATTTCTTCTACAAAGCCCAGAAGAAGGCAGTTTTTGAATTGGGTCTCTGTGATGTCACTAAAGACTCCAGACTCTCTGTAGCCTCTCACTCCATCTTCCTTAGTATTTGACAGTTGTCTTCATGTTTTGGCCTCATGGTTGCAACGTGGGTGCTGTACCTGTAGGCATAATGTTGATATCTCCCTTTATCTAGGGTGTGTGAACTGGCTTATTTAGAACACAGAGCTTTCCCAGAAACTTCTGGGCTCTTTCTGTTCTTGTCTCATTGGTAAGAACTGTGGCCCATGACCTGTCCAGCCAGGGAAGTTGAGGATTTAACTTTCTAAACTTTATAGTTGAGGAAGGCAAGGATGAAATGGGTTGGAAGTGGGTGTTAGGTTAGCCAACCTAGAGGGCCTATCATGGTAGGCATTGTTATTCCCGTATTAGATGACCAAGCAGCTCAGGAGGCTAAGTTAACTTGCTTGGGGTCACATAACTGGTAAGTGTTAGACGCAGATTCCAAGCTGACTGAGTCTGACTCAAAAGCCTACATGAATTCTCCTATCCCACATAGTCTCCTTCTCAAATTTTCAAAGTTCAGTTGAATTCAGTCTATGTTTGCTGCGCGAACACCTATACCCAAAGCACTATAGTGGAATCACAAATGGATATACAGATAATCAAAATGTTGTTCTGGTTCTCCAGCAATTAATCAAATTGATGGCGAGAGATGTACACGTGTGTCACCAATTCAAGGTGGACTTCAAGGGCTAATGTCAGTGGGGCACACACAATAAGTTGTGGGTGTACTGGGGAGGGGAGTGGAACCCTGCCTGGGGCATCCCAAAAAGGCTTCCTGGAGGAGAGATCTGCTCTGGGCCATCTGTCTGTAGAGGTTTCTTTTATGAGCACTGTAGTTACTGTCTTTATCTTCTGTAAACCTCAGTTAACTCTAACATAGTCTTAAGTCATCTCAGGTGTAGTTTGTCTGAAATTAATACAGAGACATAATGTCTGAAAGTAAATCAACTGACCATGTTGTCGGTTTTTAATATCCCCCCAAATCCCATAATCTTGGACTTTAAACCAAAACTAGATCTAGTCTATCAAATTAAAACTCATGAAGTAAAACATTTAAAAACAGTAATAACCACAAAGCCATTTAAAATCAACTTAACCTATTATATATTTTCCTAAACAGGTTAAAGTGTCAGGTTGCATTCCATAAAGAAAAGTTTTTATATACCAATTACACAGGAATAAAATGACAGATGAACCATTTTTTACCCTGACTGACACACACAAAGGTAATATAATGTACTATTCTTTCAGTGAGGGGGGGAAAAAAAAATTAGAATGAACCTGAATAGAATAGAAGTGAAGTGAGAATACTCTTAATTACAGATCTTAGCCCCCCCCCCCCCCCCCCAAAGAGGGCAAAGCACATGACCAGAGTGTTCACAAAAGAGGCAAAACAATGGCTAAGGGCATGTAGAAAATTGAAAGCAACAGAGAAATGCAGAAGAAAACAAGAACCCATCATTTTCTTTTTGTCTGCTAAATTAGCAAAGAATTAGGATAAATCCACTGGCAAGAATTTGGTGGGATGGCAATTTCCTATGCCTGTTTTAGGATTATAAAGTGCTCTCCTTCCAGGAAGTAGTTGAACAGTATATATCAAGAACCTCAAAACACTTACAATGTTTAACCCCTTAATTCCACATCTGGAATCACATGGAAAGAAGTAATTTGAAATGTGGATAAAAATGGATGCACAAATATATATGTTACAGAGTTGTTATAAATATGAGAATGTGGGGGTGCCTGGGTGGCTCAGTTGGGTAAGCGTCTGACTCTTGATTTCAGCTCAGGTCATGATCTTGGGGTCCTGGGATCGAGCCCCACATTGGGCTCTGCGCTCAGTGCAGAGTCTGCTTGGGTTTCTCTCTCCTTATCCCTCTGCCCCTCCCCCTACTCGCTTGCTCATACTCTCTCTCAAAAAATAAATAAACCTTTATTTATTTTTAAAATCTTTAATAAAAAATGAAAATGTAAATACCCAATAATAGAGGATTGGTGAGGCACATAGTGTATCTATATGATACAAAGATTTAGCCAGTGTGAAAAACATTTGAAAACCTAATGATTTAGGGAAATGCTGATAAAGTGTTGCAAGTATAAATAGCACAATGCCAACTATAAGAAAAATCTGAAAGGAAACTTCAAAATGTTAACAGTTTTTATTGAGTTGTGGCATTTGGGAAACTTTAAAAAATATTTCTGTGTCTTCTAAATCTTCTCCACCGAGTGCATGTGATGTTTCTGATAAGGAATGCTGATAAGCACGGGCAGGAGTCTGCTGGGTGAGAGCAGGTGCTCTTTGTTTCATCTCTGAGATAGGAGGCTTACTGCCGCACCTCACAGGCAGGTGACAATCTGGGCTCTACGGCGCCTGTCCAGAACTTTCGCTGGGGGAGGCAGTGGCTGCTCTAGTTCATCTTCGCCATCTGCCAGCCCAGGGTTCTGAAAGAGACAGCCCCCCCCCCCCCCCCCCCCCCCCCGCCCCCAGGATTGCAGGCGTGGGCAGACAAGGCAAGACCGCCCGAGGCAGCCATTCTGGAGACCTCTCGTGTTTGTCACTGCGGTCAGGATGCAGTCTGTCCCTGTTCTGGCCCGCTGATGGAGCGGGGCTCTCAGCTGTGCGCTTGGAATACAAACGTGCTGTTAGGCCTCTATGCGGTCGGGAAGACAACTTGGCAGAGTGTCTGCACCCATACCTGGAGAGATTTGCACCTCTGTGTGGCAGTTCTGCCCTCCAGGGGTCCTGCCCCTGCCGGCTGACGAACTATAGGCCAGCTGTGAGCAGGTGGTCCTACCCAGGGAGGTCAGGACGGTCTTGGAGCGGAGACAGGAGAACAGGCCCACTATAGGCATCGTGGACCCCGGGTCTAGAGTCTAATTGCGAAGCTTTTCTAAATGGCACCAGGGAAGTTCACTTGGTAGGACTGGTTTTATTCCATTTATTGAATCTATCCTGCACTTACAATAATGATAGGTGCTCAGCAGGTGTTGAAATACTGTAAATGAAATTCTAATTGAATCTTTGCTACTAACCTATGAGTTCAGTGTCCTTATCCTCCTCTCCTAGATGAGGCATCTGCCCGAAATCCCACTGCGTTACAAGAGAGCAATCTAGGATTCAAGCCCAAGGCCTTGTAACTCCCAAGGTTTATCATGCTCCTCACCAGCACACTGATGTTTCCCAAACTTCAGTTATTTTGGTGTCAGCGTCACTTTTACCAAAGCCATGTCCCCTCCATGACTTATTCAATATTTTTGTTTGCCAACTTCTTTTTTCCACTTCCATAAACTTAGCCTCATCCTGAGCAGTCATGGGCACGGAAGTCATGGGTTTAATGTGCTGGTTGTATTGTTTTCAAATGGATGCATTTAAAAAGGCACGTAACTTTTAAAAAAGGTTTGGTTACTGTACCTTTTAAAATCCTTGGAACACCAGAGGACGTGTACCACGTTTTGCTAAAACTACATTATGCTGCTATTTTTAGCCTGGACCAAAGTGCTGATGGACTACGGACCCATCCATTGCTCTTCACTAGTGGTCTTCTCTTCCTGCCTTTGGTAGAATCTCACTGGTCCTAACTGCTTCTTCTAACGTACTTATCCTCAGGCAAATGGTTGATCCAAGGGAGGCCACCTTCTCCTCTCATCTTCCATTCGGAGCAGGGATGTCTGCCATGCTCTGCGGGGGGTGGCCCGTCTCTGGAGCAAACACATTGGGCTTTTAGAGACAAGAACAGTGGCTTTGGCTGTTTCAGAGGCAGCCCACAGAATTCCACCGTAACAGAATTGGTAGTGTCTGTGTTGAGGAGCTGAGGACCCCCCTAGGATCACTTTAGTTAGCTTTACAGTGTGGGGCCTGCCTAGATTGCTGGATGCTGTCAGTCATGCACTTGGCCATAAGACATTGATCTGCTAGAAAGTCTCTCAGGGAAAAATTAATATCCCTTCACCTCTGTGCTATAAATGGATGACCCTTTTACTATGGTGCTGCTATATGCAGCCTGAGAAAAAACTGGAAAGCAGAAAACTTGCCTCCTGCATAGAACACTGAACTAGGAATGAGCAGGTCTTCATTCTCACCCCAGCTGTGCCTGCTTTGTGACCTCAGGGAAGTCCCATCTTTTCTGGGCCTCTCTTTACTCCTCCATAACAACACCTTCCTCCTAGGGCTACTGGGATGTACCCTGAGTGCGAAAACACATAGTCAATAAAAATCTTCACACCGCGGTAGTTACTATGATAAATCTATGTATAAAATAAGGGGGTCAGAGCAATAAACTGTGCACTCTTTCCAGCCCGGGATACTGTGACTCTCACACTGGTATCACCTAGCAGTGACCATCCACTCACCATCAAAGTCCTTGGGGATGAGACTCAGGTGTCAGCATTAAAAAAAAAAAAAAATCCCCAGTGTCTCCAATGGACATGTAACTGGCTCTTAAGCAGTTGCAAGTACTTCTAGACAAGTACACACAGAATTCCCACTTCACAGGCATGCCAGAACGTGAAACAGTGATTCTCAAACCACTCAGGATGGGGCAGGGGCTTAAAACCAGACCAATGCCTGCGCCATCTTCACCAGATTTTTTATTAAATGGTCTTTGGAGGGGGCTGCTCAAACATCAGTATTTTTAAAAGCTCCACCCCCCCCCCCAACCCCAGGTCATGCTAACATACAACCAGGTTTTGAGCCACTGAGTCACACCTACTAATCTTGGCAGGAGGCCCGAGGCCCAAGTCCCAAGTTTATTACGTTTATGGTACATTAATTTCCAGTAAGGCCTGATGCTTTTCAGCAGAGATCTTCCTGGTTCTGACATTAAGAGTTGACTAGTGAAAAACTCAATTTAAATAAGATTTTCTAGGGGCATAGGGCTGAACATCTTGCCAGTTCCTGAATGCTGGTGCTAGCAATTACTGAAGAAATGGCATCGGGGGTATCTGTGAGGGTGGGGAATTCTGGTTTAGTTGCTGTATTTGGCCTTGTTTCTATTATCCGTAGCCTTTTTTCCCTCATGGAAATGAAGGGTTTAAAATAACAGATCAGTGACCATATCCCATTATACTGGAGCAGTGAAAATATTCAAGCTGCTTAATAAATTAAAACAACCATGCTTGTATTAACTACTCAGTGGTAAGCAGCTCTCTGTAATGTAAATACCTACCCATTATTTTGACCCCGGGGTAATTCTGCTTTCAGTGTGTGTAGCTTGCTTGTTGATTCCCCTTTCTCAGACTTTAATAGTGCTGAGGCCACATGGCCCCTTCATCATCCTGAAAAAGAACCTTTCTAATGACTCAAATTCCTAAATTCAACCTAAAATGTTGGCTGCAAAGATGCCAGACCCACATTTTGTATCACTGTCCCTCTACACTAGTATAATTCAGATAGAAATTATCTTTGCAAATGGCAATCAATTTTTGCTACTACTTTTCGCATTCTTGACGACCTTGTCAGTGGGCTGTGGAAAAGTGCTTCTACTTGATTACTTACACTGTTGATCATCATTGTGGGTTTTGGCAGAGCTAAGGCCTTATTTCACAGACTTGCTTTGCAATGGGCAATGGGTGTAACTTTAAGATACTGCCAAAGTTCCTGTGGCTTTAGCCGCCACCAAGGAATGCGCAAACTCAAACACGAGTCTAGTGACACTTCATTCTTCTATGGTGGTTTGCCTTGGGCCAGTCCACGTACTGGGACAAGATAAACAAACATGGGTTAGTGGAGGTCCTGGGTTCCCCTGCTGCTTGAAGAGTCCCCTGCTGGGGAGGCCTTCAGGAAGGACTTGTGTGTCCTACCTAATGGCCAGGACACTCCTCCTCCCACTTGGAACTTTGGGTTTGAAAGGAAGAAACACATGTCTCAAAATGAAAAAAACCTATGGTGCCACTGCTATCTTCCAAAGGGAAGGAGACACGCTACTGTAGGACAAATGTTTTATTTGGAACCAAATGTTGATAAAGAAATGAAAAGAACAGAGACCTGTAATGTGGCAGATAACTTTTTGGAAGTGACTGCAAAAGAAAGGAGCAGGATGGATAGAAGGAAAGAGAGCCATATAAATGACTGCTTAGCACTCTTTTTTTTCTGACTCCTATCCCTGATTTATTTATTTGAAGATTTTATTGATTTACTTGAGAGCGAGAGAGCGAGAGAGCGAAGCAGACTCCCCACTGAGCAGGGAGCCCAACGGACGCGGGGCTCGATCCCAGGACCCTGAGATCACAACCTGAGCTGAAGGCAGACGCTTAACTGACTGAACCACCCAGGCGCCCCTTTCCTTACTTATTTTTAAACATTTCAAACAAATTAGGTATGCCACAGTTGAATGCTCTTGGGGAAAGTGACTCTGATTAGCCTCAAACCACCTCCAGCAGGTAACCCAAGGACTAGAGTTGGTTTATTAAAAAAATTCTCTATTAACAAGGGTGCCAGTTATAAAGAAGAACCTAAACTAAGGCCTCTAATTCCTTTCACAAAGTCCTCGAACAGCTCAGATATGTGAACAGGTTCAGATACTTGAGAACTGTGACTTTGAACCAGTGACCTGGAGGTCCTCTGTCCCTGTTACTCCCCTGAGCCACCTGCCAGAACAGACTACACAGTCATTTTAGAAAACCACATCACCCAGTTTTGAGGCTCTTCTAGCGTGTGTTCAGAATTACCACATTTTTTCTAGTTCAAGTATCACTGAACTCCCCATGGCTTTTGGTTTTGATGTCTCCATCCTACAGTGACCCCACCATCCACCAAGTCACTAAAATCAGAAATTGTCATTGTAGTTACTAAACCCAGCTGATCTACCTCTGTCATGCCTCATGAGCCCTTGTCCCTTGCTCTCTTGTCCGTTGGTCTCCTGACTTCAGGCTCTGATCATTATATCATCACTCTCCTTGACCAGCTAAGGAGCCTTTTAGCTCATCCCCCGCACATCCATTCTTTGCTGATTTTCATCATAGTGCAGACATCAAATAACCTCATTAGGATATCCAAGTTCTTCCATGGCTCCTCAATTATGTTGAAATTACTTATTTTATTTCCCACCCAAGATCTCCTAACTGCTGCACCTTGACTCCTCTCAGCTCCAACTCTGTTTGGCTACTTTTCCTTCTAACAGCATATGTAGCATCCTTCTGTGTTTATAGGCAGTTGCTCTTGCTGTTTCTTTTGTCTACAACTCCCTTCCTCTCTCTAGCTATTGCTGTCCACTCTTCTTATAAGACCCATAGCAAATGTTCCTGTTCAGAAGTCTTTTCTGCCTTGAGAGATGGAATACTCTCTCCTATGTCCCTTTAACACTTACTAGGTCTATTACCACACTCCTCTCCAGGTCCCCAAATTCCACAAGTAGTTGTACATTCATGTGGTTTTAACATGAGCTCCCCGGTGACCAGACTGCTTGTTCACCCTTATCTTCCCAATATTTAGTGCTGCATCTGTCCCTGCTCAATCAAGGTTATACTGAGGACTACGGAGCTCAGGTATTCATGGTATTCTGCATGGCATTCATGGGAAGCGTTGTAGATGGGTTGTGGAGATCCTGGCCCAAATTCCCTAACAGGTCTGCCATTGTGCATTACGTGGATTGATCTACATGTCCCTTGAGTTCCTTGAGAGCTTGGAAATTGGGGGAAGAAACAGAAGTAGACAACTCTTTCCTTCCCGCACTCATCGGTCAGGCTGGCTTCTTCATCTGCTCGCACACGTTACAACCTCTTCTGCTGGCCTTGCTTTTGCTCTTGCATCTGTACCATCCCAGCCCCTCCAAAGGTCGGTTAGCACCTTCTACGGCAAGCCTTCCAGTCTAGGTCTTCTTGTTTGCTGTCTCTCAATAGGACTTGAGGATCTCTTCACTAGTCAGCATTTTATTCTATATAGTTTGTACTGTTTGCTAATTATTTGACTTGGTAAATTTTTTTTCTGCTCGATTCAACCGAAAGCTACTTCATTGTAGATGAATGTTTTTAACAGAGGCATTCCCATGTCTCTTCTGGAGGCCCTAGTTCTGCCATCCCAGGTATATAGTAACTCTGAGCAAGTTTTAAAAACTGCCTAAACCTCAAATAGAAAGTAGGGGGAAATAATAGTGCCTACCTTATAGAATATAGAAGAGAAGTAGACTTGAAACACTCTGAAAAATGTCTCCATCTATGATGATTATTATTAAGAACAGTTTTAATAAAAGCCTGTTGAAATTTATCTTCTACCCAAAGCTTATATAAGTAATGATGGATACTTTGAGGACTTTATCATCTTGCTGGATAATTGTGATAATGAGTTTGGCAAAAAGTTTCATATTGCTGGATAATTGTGATGAATAGTTTGGCAAAAAGTAATGCCCAGCAATGGTGCTTGGAAGACTTCTCCACCATGAGTGCAGAGTGGCCAATGCAGGCCCTGGAGGCGGGATCTGTTCAGGGATGTCTTGTGGCCCGAATGAATGGCAAGAGCTTATGGATTGTCCCAAAACACACAAATAAAATATGATTCATTAGATATTAACTAATTTTTAAACTCATTGTAGTTTTGGTGCCATCATACTCAGACTGTAAGGTCATTGAAATAAATCTGAGGCATTTCTCCTGAAGGATGGCTACTTGTTCTTCTGCCAAAAGAAAAAAATGAAAACTACAACTCTATCTCAGCACAATAACCTGGGAAATATTTGTTTTAAAACCATTCTGTTCTGCTTTCTTAATTTCTCCTATCTCCTCCCAGAAAATCTGAATTAACATGGCCCAAATCCACTGCTGGCATTTAGGAAAAGCAGTATAATTCTTCTATCTTTCACAGACTTTGCTCGTTGGGCCAGAAGCCCGACTCATTTGGACACAGCTGTACTCTGAACTTACGTCTCTAGTTAACATTTCCACTCCTAGGCATTCATTTGGCTTATTTGTTCCAGAAAGCTTTCTGTTCCCTGATGAAATGTTTCACTGTGCTGTACCCACAGATCCATAACCTAGTTCAGTGGCTGACTTTTCTAGACTGTGACTTAAAGAGCCAGTGACTTATTAAAAGCTTCCCCCCCCCCCCCACCATTAGCTATGAGGCTAGCCCTATACACAATTTCTTTGTAGATTAAGTTTTAGTCTTGGGCCCTCCATTTCCCCTTGTAGGGCTCTTTTCCACCCCCAGGGAGCCAAATTTTTAGGGTTTATCTGGTATCCCATTCTTAAACTGAGTAGCTGTTCCCTAATCCTTATTAAGGCATTGATAGATCATTATGGGTTAGCTATTTACATCTGAAGCTTACGTGACTGAAATTTGGAAATGTTTTAAGACCCTAAAGAATAAATAATGGCAGGGTGACCTGGGTGAATCAGGTTTGATTATAGCAGCGATTTTTATCAGTTATAATATTTGGGGCAACAGGCTTTGATCCTTTTTTTCCCCAGATTGCATTGGTCTTATGGGAATTTATACTTAGTTATAGGCTTCTGTTGGTATATTTCCCATGAAGAGCAACCAAGCGTCAACTAGTTGTTTGTTGATTTGTAATTGTGCCCTGATTAAAACATAGGAAACACAGAAGGAATAATAAGGCTGCCCACAGGAAAATGGTTCCATGCTGGTGCCCCTTACTGCAGGGTGGTACGGGACACTAGGAGCCCGGATCGGTGACTATTTTTTTATTGGTGAGATAACTGCCATGTCATCTATGTGTGGAAATGAATATATATTTTTTTGTCTTTTTATTTTTTTAATATTTATTTAAATTCATTTAGCTAATGGAAATGAATATTAACTCCACTTCCTGGATGTCAAAACTGATGCCCTTGCTCTGGTGACCCTGTGTACCTCCCTTCCCTTCTGTGCCTCAGCTTTCCTTATAAGATTCTGGGTATGGCACAGAGGACTTCCAAGTTTCCCTCCTCCTTTTACAATCCTTACTGAATATCAGGACAACTTCTGTCCAGTTCACCAGAGATGCTTCAGAGGCGAGGAGAAGCTTGCCTCGAATGGACAACCAGGATGCAGCTATGTGGGGTGGTGGAGTGGTGGGGAGCTGAGCCCGGTGGCGTGTTGCTCTGTCCACATCTTGCCGAGGCCACACAAACCTGCTCAAGGCCAGGGCCTTGAATTAGAAAGGGTGGGTCCTGAGAGCTCATTGCTATGACGCCCAGTTCTTCAGATCACTGGTTCCTTGAGTCCTGTCACCACTTCCTCTTCTGCCTCCTCCCGGGCACGCCTGACCGATGATGGGGTCAGCAGTTAGGTGCTGTGAATCTGGCCGACCTTCTGCAGGGATTCAAGGGCAGCCCAGTCTGTGGCTACTGTGGTGATTGGTGCATTCTTCAGGATGGCCGTGCACAGGAAATACACCTCTACAGTAGAGACTCGTGCCAGTGTGGCCGGACCTATAGAATATTGGTAATGAAGAAAATGGAAGGCATGACATTTTAATATATGTCATAACATCATAACAAAAGGCTGAGAAAAACCTCTAAGTAGCTTGCACCTATTTGGAATGATTCCAGAAGTTATGTAGTACCTTTCAGAAGGCATTGTTAGGGAGCCCGGCCAGAGTTCTCCTCCTCTGTTGTGAAGGAGAGTGTTTCATCTATGAGAACGTGAGCCACTTGGGGAGGCACTTGGTTATTTCTTCTCAGGAGTCCAGTGGCATTGTTCAGGAGAACTTTTGGTGATAATGGGAAGGGTCTATGTCTAGCCACTAGCCTCATGTTGTTATTGAGTGCCTTGGACTATGGCTAGTGTGACTGGGAATTGGATTTTGAATGTATTTAATGTTATTGCCTGTATGTGGCCATTGGCTACCATATTAGTGCAGATCTGGACTCCTACTGCCTGGCTTAGTGGAGGTGGACTCAATTGCTGTCTGTTGAGTTGAGTTGAATTTAACCATTCCTCAAGGCACTTGCCAAAATGTACTTTTGCCATGTGTTTTTCAAATGTCTCACATAATTTATTTTCAGTCATCCTAGATTTTCTATTTCTAAGACCCCTCAAACAAAAACTTACTCTACCCCTGGACCTAAACAGCTGCTACTGTAAGAGCAGTGCTTCAGGGGTCTAGGACTTGAGGGAAAAAATTCCTCCAGTGATGCATAACTGTTCTGCGGTTCTCATAAATATACTTTATAGATCCCCTCTGCCTTCATAGTGCTTTCTAGATAATTTCCCAGTAAAAGTAGGAAACTGGATATTTCATGAATATTTCCACTTTCCCTCTGCTGATGGGGAAGAAAGAGAGCCGCCCTTGCCAGTGGGAGATGTCTGGCGTTGGATCTTGGTCTGTGACTTTGGAAACATCATTTGAGTCTTCAACTTTTCTCATTTATTAAGTGAGAATAAGAATTCTTTTAGCCTTAAAGGTCTTTCAGTTGAAGTATAAGAATCTTGGAATGAAAGTGGCTGCAAGTCTTCCTCAGCCGTAAAACACTGTCCAAATGTTTATGGCTATTGTTATTTTTATCTCATTAAAGATTAGAGCATTCGTATTGGCCCTTGTGGCCTATTTTTCCGTGCCTGAAATCAATCCTTCATCTACTACCTATGATATATGGAGACCTATCACTGAAAGTACGCAAGATCTTTATATATTATATTGCAGACCTCGTAAGCATGAACTAGCATTTAAGTGTCAATCTGCATGGTGTGGAGCTGAACTCTGTGTAGTAGATTGGCCCCACATGAAGCCACCTTTCCTGTGACAGCAGACAATTTGAGGAGTTCACACAACATTTATATTGGCTTGATGATCTATGTGTTTCCTGAGATAGGGAGATATCTTGGTGCTGCTCCCACCTATCGGATAGATTCATTGCATGACTCAGAAAATTCATTTCATCTCGTATATAGATTCCTCAGAAGGGATATTAAGTTTGTGATAGCAATTTTGGATCTCTGTCAGGTGATTATGTCTGGATTTCTTGATATTCTTTTAAACTTCTTGAAGATAGGGGCACACCTAATTCTTCATTCTTTCTGAAAACGGTTCTTCAAATCAATGGTTCAGAAGTGTAGGACACTGATAGAGAGATTGGTAACTCCACTCACACTACATGCTCATGCACAAAGAAAATGCACCACCTTTATTTTTCTATAGCCAACCTGATCTTTCACTTGAACTTATAATCTTTGGGTAATGAGGAATGTATTAGTTATCAGTTGCTGCATAACAGATTACCTTAAAATTTAGCAGCTTAAAACGACTAACACTTAGGGGCGCCTGGGTGGCTCAGTCAGTTAAATGTCTGCCTTTGGCTCAGCTCACAATCTCGGGGACCTGGGATTGAGCCCCATGTCGGGCTCCCTGCTCAGCAGGGGCTCTGCTTCTCCCTCTGCACCCCTCCCCCCCACTTGTGCACATGTGTTCTCTCTCACTCTCAAATAAACAAATAAAATCTTAAAAAAACAAACTAACATTGAATAGTTTATGAGTTCTAGGTCAGGGATCTGGATGTGGCTGTGCTTGGTCCTCTGGCCCAGGGTCCCTTAGAAGGCTGCATTTGAGATGCCATCTAGGGCAACCAATTGTTCAGGATTGCTCAGGATGGAGTGGTTCCCTGGGATATGGGGCTTTCAGTGTGAGCACTGGGAAAGTCCTGGGGAAGCTGGGATGAATTGGTTACTTGCACTGGGTTTCAACAGAAGTCTAGAGTGAGGGACCATGTTGCAAACTCATCCCTGTCATGTGGTAGGACCTAGTGTTTTTGAATTGTTGGGCCTAAGACCTCCATTCTTTTCGGGTTCTTGGCCAGAGCCTGCTTCAGTTCCTTTCCACCCAGACCTCTCCACTTGGTAGCTTACAGTATTGTAGCTTATTTCATCAGAGCAAGCAGAGGCCAGAGGAAGAGGTGAGCAAATTGAGAACCAGCATCTCTTTCAAACCTCCTGTCTGAAGTCACGTTCCAGCACTTTTGCTGTATTGTATTTGTTAGGAGCAAGTCACTAGGTTTGAACCCTACTCAAGGGGAGTGGATTATACAAGGGCATGAATACCAGGAGGTAGGGACTATTGGGAACCATCTTAGAAACTCTACCACAAGGAGAGGAAAAAAAAAAAAACCCAAATTTAGTCAAATTTGGCAAATGTGGGTAATAGTACCTTTTGGATAATCAGTAGAATTTCAGATTCCCTTCTCTTTTATGAGGTAGTTTTTCTGTGTGTGGTAAGTGTAAGGCCTGCTGACTCCTGGCAGTGGAAAAGCAGCACCTCAGACCCACATCTGTACTGGCACCTCTCTTCTATGCAGTGGTGTCCCTTCTCTGGCACCTCTCTTCTATGCAGTGGTGTCCCTTCTCTGGCACCTCTCTTCTATGCAGTGGTGTCCCTTCTCTGCCTGCTTCCTTGCTCAGAGCGTGTGGAAATTTCTACATACTTTTGACATCCGATGATGGCTGAGGGAGCCTCTAGGGGCTCAGTCAGGTCTCCTCTGCCGCCTGCCACACGGTATGACCAGTGTCCCTCTGATGCAGCTCTTCCATGGCAGCTTGTTCTGAGTACCAAACAGGAAAAGAGGCAAAGCACCTCCCCATTTGGCTTTCCTCTCAACTGGTGTTAACCCTCTTCAAGGATTACATGGGGTGGGGGTGGGGGTGGGGGGTGGGGGTAGGGCCCGGGACAGGGAGAAGGCCACGATGCTCATTCACATGTATGGCCTCCTTCTGTGTTCTGTCCCGAGTTCTCCCTACCCCAGGCACATGGTGAGCCTCCCTGGTCAGACAGGACTGGTTCTTACCATGTTAAATAAGGCTAAGACCGTTTGGAGTGTCCCTTTTTCTCTCTATCCAGAGCTTGACTTTCATGACTGTTATCTCGATGTGGATTTGTAAAAGTCAGATTTATGACTCAGACATGATCCATGGCCTCTTATTTGTTGCAGCAGTATGCCTTTTGGCCAAGCTGGGAGCCTGAGGCTGTGAAGGAGCATAATTTCAGGGGAAAATGAAAATATATCTATTAAAAATGCCAAAAATACTATCCTCATTACATGCATTGGTTTTCACAGCTGCAGATGACTTCCTGTGGTGACCAACGGCCCGGGCTTGGGGGTTTAAAGAACTACTCACTCTAGTGGGACCGAGACAGTCCAACGAGAAATGGAAGAATTATTGAAAAGATGCTTTTCTAGTGGCACTATGAATCCAGTGTTTTCCTGCCAAAAACCTATGATTTTTCCAGGGCTTGGCAGTGAGTAACCCCACACACTGAGAACTGGAAAAATGTGTGGCTATGGTGGGGGAGGGGGAAGGCACCTACCAAGGGCACAAGGACAGAAAGTGAAATGTGGAGTGCAGGGGAAGATGGAAACAAAGTACATCATGGGAACAAAACGGTTAAACAGTTCTCTTCTCCCCCGCCCTCCAAAGCAGCTGCATCCAGGAGGGAAGTTTGCCATGGAAACACAGGAAGTATCAGATCTGGGCAACAAGGGAAGCTTTTCTTGTAGGATCCAAACTGGAAGTCGCTCTCTTCTCACCAAAAGCCTGGGGCTATACAATGTGTCTCGTCTCTTCACAGTGGCATGGAGGGTGGGGACGGAGGTCTATTTAGGGCAGTGAGCAGCTGAAGATGGCAGTTAGCAGGACGTATCTGGAGAAAGCGACCTCTGACAAATGGAATTGATGAGGAATTGGACTTACAAGTGAGCTCTGAGTAATTACACATGTCTATAGAGAGAGATGGCATTACATAGCTGGCCTTAAGTCTTGACACAGGAGGGTGGCCACTTCAGCCCCGAGAGTGAGCGACCCAGGCAGAAGGACTGAGCCTTTGGCAAGAAAAGACCCAGATCTGGAAGACAGAGGAAGGCTATGGCAATAGGACCACAGCAGAGATACTCCCCTCGGCCACATCTGGCCAACGGTTTTTTACAAAAGTTTCTTAGTGATCAGGGGTTGTAAATTGCCATCTGCCCTACATTGGATGTTATTTGCAGTTTAGTATATCTTTAAGTCAGTTTAAGTTACTGGCATGTAAATTATATGTAGTTTCTTTTTGCACTGGGGATTTGAGTCCTTCTCGAGGGATTTTTTTTTCCCTGAGGAAGTGCGCAAAGACCCCACCCGATAACGTTACATACATTTGCTTCCCTAGGAGGACCTAAATTGCTAGAATTTGGGTGCCCAGAGTGGACAAAGCAGGGCAATAGCTGCCTTTAGAGAGAGCCACTGACTGCAGCTAGTTCCCACCCAGAGGTGTGCCATGACTTCTAGAAGCAAAAGACCAAGGGAAAGGCAAGAGATGAGAAAGGCTGCATGGGACATAAAATTCCAGATGGGAGGAACTGCAGAAGACCATGAGCACATAAAGGGTCGTGTGACCGTTAGGTCAGGAGAGTGTAAAACCAGGGACAGATCTGAGAAGAAGGGGCTTATGTAAGCATGTGTTTTTGCTTTTGGCTGAAGAGAGAAGGCAAGACTGAGTGAGGAGGGAGGATGAATTGTGGTGGAGGCAGAAGGGTATCTGTTCTCTACTGGCCCCAAAGACTCATGCGCAAGCCCTCTGAAGAGAGAAATTGCTGGCAAAAGCAGAAGGAACTGTTTTTATGTGACCCAAGTGGGATGGTGGGAGGGCATCTTCCCCAGTGATAGACTGAATATTGCACTTCTCAGGCATCCTGAGAAATTGCTGTTGGAGTTTCATTAGGAGACAGCCTTTTCCTGGGGGAGCACCTATAACCAAAGCAGTGAGGAGGCACTGATGAGTCCCCACTGATGATGACTTCCTGGGGCTATCTGCCAAGGAGGGGTCTGGATTGGAAGAGAAGAAACCTCAAGTGGGCATCGCGTGATGATGAATTTGTAACCGTTCATGAGCCACCACCTGGGAACTTCTGTTTACAGTGAGCTGCAGGTTCCCATGGAGCTGCATAAGAATGTGGGGGGCAGGAGTCAGAGACGTTTTGCTTATTCTTATTAACATGCTCCTCCTGTACCAGGTCCTAGAAGTATATTATTGTCCCCATTTTGGTAGTTAAGAAACTGAGGCTTAGGAAACCTAAGTAACTTGTGTACTGCATCAAAAAAAGCTGTGTTAGAGCCAAGATTTAAAACCTCCTAAGGTTATTCATTGTTACCACTGTGCTACGGTAGTTTTGCTATGCTCCTACTGCCAGTGCTATCCCCGGAGCAGCTGAAATAAGAGCAAACGTAGGGGGCAGAGCTTTCAGTCCTGTGCCGATGCTAGGCAGCGATGCTTTGGAGATGAGGGGCCAGATCAACTAGACAGGTAACAGAGCCCTGAAAAGAGGTTCCAGGTAGAGACTGAAATGATCTCTGGTTATGGGAGGAAGAACTCTTTGTCTAAACAAAGCTCCAGTATGGGTAAGTTTCCTGATGGCAGTTCTGAGAATTGAGTGGTTAGGCATTACGTGTGTTAAGGGTGGGCACTGGCTCACCAATGGATGTGTTATCTTGGCCAAGCTGCTTAGCTTGCCTAAATTCCATTTTCCATCTCCAAGATGAAGAATACAAAAGCATCTGTTTTGTAGGATTATTGTGAGAATTTACCACAAATACATACTGTGGCAGATTGTATTTCCAAAGATGGTCACACCAATATACATATCCCAATCCCACATGCATTTCTTAAATTGCGACTGGCATCCTCCCACTGAGAGCTGAGGTCTCTCTCCTCTCTGAACATGGGCAGACTTGACTTCTCTGATCAACAACATGGCAGAAGTGGTGCTAGGGAGCTTCCAAGGCTAGGTCATAAAAAGGATACAGGTTCCATCTGTCCCCTCTCTCAGAACACTTGCCCTTTGAGCTCCGCTACCGTGCGGTGAGGGAGCACAGACTAACTCCACATGGAGCGGTCAGGGTGGAGAGCCATCAAGGCCCCCCGCTGACAGCCACCATTAGACACTAGACCTGAGTGAAGAAGCTTTCAGATAATTCCAGCTCCCCGCCTTTAAGGCTTCCATCTGAGGCTTCAGACCTCATGGAGCAGAGACCAGCTGTCCCCACTGTGCCTCATCCAAATTTCTGACCCATCGTATTAGTGAGCATGATTCATTGCTGTTTTACACCACTGAATTTGGGGGTAATTTGTTAGGCATCCATAGCAACTGGAACAGATTTTGATACCACGTAAATAATACAAAAGAAAAATAAGATAACCAGGACATTTATGTAACTCATTTCATTTATTTAATATACACTGCTAGACCAAGCAGACTCCCATCAAGAGTCAGCTCTAGAATTTAACAACTTAGTAACCAGACTGTCCGTGAAATATAACCAAAATGTATAGGCACAGGGATACTTCATATTGACAGATTAAGCCTGATCCCTGGGTCCCTTTCAGCCTTTGACACAGGAAGCAAATTTTGTTTACTGGCCTCTAACAAATATTTTGACAGAGTGCTCCCTGATTCACTTTGAACAGAAATTCTCCTGTTCCGAAATGAGGAAATTCTAATCGGTAGCTCAGGGGTAGCCAAGCTTAGCTCTTGTGGTTGGTAGAGGAGTTCAAAATAAAACTTTATAGATGATCTTAATGTGGGGTTTCTACATCCTTAATCTCAACTGGGGTCTGTTAATGCATTCATATAGGCTTAGCATAGAGGCATATGGTGGCCATAGAGTACGCTGCTCTGATGTGTTTGCGGCTGCTTGAAGCCATTGAGATACGATGGAATGTGTGCGCACCACAAAGAAATATGTGTAACTGTGAGGATGAAACCAACCAGTGACCGATTCTGGCATCTATGAAAAGGCATTAGGAAACATGGTTCGGGGACAGAACCCTGAGAGGACCTGGTAAATTGGCACATGCCCAGGAGCTGTGCAAACACGTGGCAGCTCTGCCACCCTCGGAGGAGGAATGAGTACTATGAGAAGGCTGGGCAGACACAGAGAGGCGTTGCATAACTGCTCAGAACTCTGAAGGTCTAAGGTTTTTACCCTGCTTGCAAGCTGAGCCTGCCACAGTTTCATGGGGGCTGTAGAAGAGCTGACTCCTGAGTCAGAGGCATGCCACCGTATGTTACTCAAAGGAATAGCATTAGCCAGAGAATCAGCATTTTTCACACCAGTCCCAAACCCCCAATTCTCACAGGGCGTCGTGAAGAGGCCAGATACTTGCAAACACAGTGAGTTTGTTACAGAAGAACCCTGAACTTCGGACACCTGAATTTTGTATATGTGTAGCCATCACACTTGACCTTTGCCCTAGAGAGCCCTTTTCTTCATTATACTGGACAGTAGGCATGCCTGCCCTTTGCTTCACAGGGAAACCCTACCTCTATCTTCTGAGACTGTAAGCAAATCTGCTCTTTGATCTGGAGGGAGATACAGTATCTACATTTCAAGGCTGTTTGCTGTATGAATATCCTTGGAAAGACCATTCAGAACAAAGGGCAGTCAATATCTCTGCTTCCAGAATGTGCAGAAATAGAGATCCATAGAAACCTCCCCCACCCCCAACAGTAACTCCCAATCTTCAGAGGGTCTGAAGAAATTACAAAACAACTATTATGGTTTGACCAGTGACTGAAGGTCAATGACGTCTGTATGCATCAGGGAACTTAGAAATAAATGTGCACCATAATTTGGATTTGCATATTTTTCCCTCCAGTTCAAGTCTGTCTGTGTTTTCCATATTGCTTTGGGGACTTGGTGGCTATTGAGACTCTGAGCAGCACAATTCACAATGAATTGTGAAATAATGGGTATTTATTCTTTTAGTTTATGCAAGAAGAAATTTACCCCATGACTGGTATGAGGGGAAAGAAGTCCAAGGGACAGGTTGGTAGTGGCAAATGCAGAAAGATAGTAAGAAAAGCTGAGTTTAATCCGAGTCTGCCACGGAGTGGACCGCAAGGGAAGCTGAGTTTCTGAGATCTGCTCACGAGAATAAAGGGGACTCCTTGGGCCTCAGCTCCTTTGGGTTAGAGAAGGTGTTGCTCACTCACTGCTTTCAGATCCATTCTCTACTTGTTTACTGCTCTGCTCTGGTAGTTGGCTATACCCCTTGTGAAAAAGAAACTAGATAAACTGCTTACTGGCCCGGGGAGATGGTGAGAAAAATGGTCTTTTGCCTGAGCTCTTGTTGGGAAAACAAACAAAAACCAAAAAACAAAAACCTCCTTGACAAATTAATATCCGACTATATACCCACAGGTGTTGAGTCTAAATTATACCATCTGTGTGGTCTAGAAATCATGATACTGAGAAATTTCATTAAACTGATCTCTGGCTAGTGAGTTAACAGGAACTTCTGGAAAAGCAAAGGCAAAGCCTCCCTGAAGGACTACATTCACAGCCAGGTTGCAAAGGATTCCCAAAGATTTTGACTGAAGATGAGCTCACACTACAAAATTCCAAAATGGGCAAGGTAAGAGTTCACCTTTATAAGCAATAACTTGATCACAGAACATTATGATAGACAACAAAATAATTTTGCTTCAAATAATTAGATTAAAAAAAAAAAAAAAACCTAGAAGAAAAGAATAAGCCAACATGAAAAACGTATAGGAAGACTTGAAAAACAACCAAGCAGCTGAATTCTGCTGTCAGCCAAGATGGAGTAGCCTCTTTTTCTTAATGATTACAACTAATATTCTGGACAAAACCCAAAAAGCATTTCCCTGAGAACCCTGAAAATTTAACAAGAACAGGCAAATGAGAGAAGGGAGTCAAAATTTGAGGTGACCCATACAGAAGTGAATTTCCAATTATTTCTCCTTTTAAAATTCTCCATCTTGCCTTAGGATTGGGCCCCTGTTCCAGAGTTGTGGCTGCAGCTTAAACTCAAAGATCAACCACATCTTTCTGGCCAGCAGGTCAGAAAAAAGGGGCTCTAGAGAGAGTGTGGGGAATGCCAGAGGAAAAGCTGAAGAAAGGGTCTCCTACTTATGTGTTTGAACCAGAGCAAGTTCTGGTCTCATGCTGGACCTGTGTAGGCATGGGACGCACCCACAGCAGTAGAGCAAAATCTCTGAAAACCAAACTGCCAGTGGGGCCATTGGCCTGGGGAAGGGGAGACAGACTTGCATTCTAGGCCTAACTAGGTTGGTTGCCTGCTAAAACAAAAAAATAAAAATTCTCCAGAAGACTTGAGCAGGACCTAAAGTCTGACAGTACTCCAAACATCCATACAATTCAAAGTTACACAACATACCAAAAACAGAAGCGATCAGAAAAAGGCGGCCAATTCTCAAGGAAAAAAGCCCCATAACAACCCCAAGATGAGCCAGAGTTCAGACATCAAAGACTTCAATTTGCTATTACTATGTTCCATATCAAGGTAAAAACACTTAATGGAAAGATGGAATTTCTACACAGAGAAATAGGGAAAACATAACAGAGAACCAAGTAGAGATTTCAGGACCGAAAAATAAACTATCATTAAAAAAATTCCCTGGATAGCTCAGTGCAGAATGCAGACGACCAAAGAAAGAGTTAGTGAACTTAAACACGGATCAGTAATAAGTTGTCAATCTGAACAACAGAGCAAAAATAAATAGATAAATGGAGTGGAGCCTTAGGGACATTGGAGACAATAACTAGAGGTCTAACATTTTTGTGATTTGAGTTCCAGAAGGAAAGAAAAAAAGGACTGGTGCAGGAAAACAAAGCAAAACTTGAAGAAACAATGACTGAAAACCTCCCAAATTTGGTGAGAGACACAACTTTACAGATTTAAGAAGCTCAGCAAAACCCAAATAAGATAAACTCAAAGAAAACTTAATCCAGACGCCTCATAATTAAATTGCTAAAAACCAAAAATAAGGGGAAGAAAAAATCTTGAAATAACACATCACATGTGGGGGAACAAGAGTATGAATTACTGCAGATTTCTGATACTGTTGAGGTCAGAAGACAGTGGAACTATGTATAAAGTGTTGGAAAAAACTACCAACTGAGAATTTTATATTCCATAAAAATAGATCAGGAAGGAAGGCAAAAACTAAGAAATTGTAACCAGCAGACCTGCTCCAAAAGAAATAATAACAGTTAATTAGGCTGAAAAGAAATGATACTAAAGGGAAACTTGAAACTTTAGGAATTAAAGAATAATAAAAATGATAAATATCAAAGGCTGTATTTCCCCTTTTAAGTTCTTTAAATTGTGACAGTTGAGAGCAAAATTTATAACTTTGGTGGGGTTTCCATGCATACAGATGTAGGGCATTATGATAGCTACAAGGTAAAAGGGAGGAGGCGAAGGAATCTATATGGTTATGAGGTTTCTATATTTTACTGGTAGTGATAGAATGTTAAAATTAGATTGTAAAAATCAGAAATGCATTTTTTTTTAATCCTCAGGGCCACCGTGAGAACAAATTATGCAAAGGCTATAGCTAAAACACCAACACAAGTTTAAATGGAATACTACAAAACATTAAAAAAAAAAAACAACTAAATTTTCTAGAACTGCAAAATAGTGTGTGCAGCTGAAATCCAGTGTGTGATTTAATGAGCTGGTTAAAGTCCATTAAAGAAAAAAAAAAAAATAAATTGAAAGCCAAATATAGGAAAATTGCCCCCATAGCAACTTACTAGAATAGGTCTCCTGAGGCAAGGGAAACAAAAGCAAAAATGAACTATTGGGACTTCTTCAAAATAAAGAGCGTCTGCACAGCAAAGGAAACAATCAACCAAACTAAAAGGCAACCTATGGAATGGGAGAAGATATTTGCAAGTGACATGTTTGTTAAAGGGTTAGTACCTAAAATATATAAAGAACTTACAAAACCACTCAAAACCCAAATAATCCAATTAAAAAATGGGCAGAAGACATCAATAGACATTTTTCCAAAGAAGACAGATGACCAACAGACACATGAAAAGATGCTCAACATCACTCATCAGGGAAATACAAATCAAAACTACAATAAGGTATCACCTCACACCTGTCAAGCTAAAATAAAAAACACAAGAAACAACAGATGTTGGCGAGGATGCGGAGAAAGGGCCACCCTCTTACACTGTCGGTGGGAATGTAAACTGGCACAGCCGCTGTGGAAAACAGTATGGAGGTTCCTCGGAAAGTTAAAAATAGAGCTACCCTATGATCCAGCAATTGCACTACTAGGTATATACTCAGTACAAAAACACTAATTCAAAGGGGTACATGCACCCCTATATTTATAGCAGCATTATCTATAATAGCCAAATTATGGAAACCGTGTGAGTGTCCACTGATAGATGAATAAAAAGCTGTGTGTGTATATGTACACACACATGCACACACACATACACAATGGAATATTCAGCCATAAAAAAGAACGAAATCTTGCCATTTGCAATGATGTGGATGGAGCTAGAGAGGATTCTGCTAAGCAAAGTAAGTCAGAGAACGACAAATACCATAGGATTTCACTCATGTGTGGAATTTAAGAAGCAAAACTAATAAGCATAGGGAAAAAAAAAAAAAGGAAAACCAAGAAACACACTCTAAATGATAGAGAACAACCTGATAGTTACCAGAGCAGAGAGGGATAGGGGGAGGGGTGAAATAGATGATGGGGAAGAAGGAGCACACTTGTGATGAGTACCGGGTGCTGTATGGAAGGGCTAAATCACTGTATTGTATGCCTGAAAGTAATATTACACTGTATGTTTACTAACTAGAATTAAAATAAAAACTCAGAAAATTTCCCCATATGTAGTAGAGAGATTAAAAAAAATTCGGTTGTATTGATAAGGAGAGGAAAAATGTCTCTTGAAAGATTTTAAATCCTGTCTAAAGTGAATTAATTGAATAACCTAATCATTCATCAGTTCTATTCGGTTTCATACATATCAATTCATTGTTCACATTTGAAAAGATGTAAACTATTTGTGAATTTGGACCCTCTGCGATAAGATTTCTTATGCATGTGTGCATTCATATGCACTAGAAGGTGATAAAATGACATTGGTGTTTTGCGGTCTGCTCTGATGTACGAAGAACATTTTGCTACGGTGCTTTCCAAGGTGCCTCATTCTTGTGGGCACAAATACACATTGTCACTAATTTGAAGAAAGCACTTCTGTAATTTCTACATCTACCTGCTGTGAATTGCAAAATTCCTTGGTAACACTTTGAATTCATTCAGCAACTCAAAGGACCTGAATCACCAGGCTGAATGTGGAACCCAGCCAGATTTTGGTGGGCTCCCAGAGGCGCACTCCCCTCTTGCCTTCTTGAGGGAGCTGTCGGCTGTGAAGCAGAGAAACCCCTGGGCAGCACAGTTCCCTGTGGATCTAGGGAGGAAGGCAGTGCTGAGGGCAGAATCCGGCTGCGATGGCGACTGGGTGATTTCCAAGCATAAGGATCAGGTGGCTTCAGGTTAGCAGGTTATATGGGAGTCAGATAGGATGGGCCTTAGAGGAAATAGAACAACTTTACCATTTATCTAGCCAAGCACTGATCGGCTCTTTAATTCTCTGAACAATCCTCGATGGCAGGCAATATTCACATTTTATTGAAGAGGAGACTGAGGTTCAAGGAAAGATGAAGTCAAAATGCTGACAGACCTGTCTAGCTCTAAGCCTTTCTGTTCCCACTGTGCCATCGCCTATGCAATTCTTAACGTTCCTGACGCCAGTGGACATCTGAAGAGATAATAAGTGTTATCCATTCGGGTGTCAGTAACGCACGCAAATACACACACCCGTACTCACATCTATAGGCTTCTTCAAATTATATCTGTAACACAACATGGAGCCTCACCGTGCTCTAGGTCATAGATACACTTTGATGGAGCCTCTTCTTGAGGCCCTTTTATCCAGGAAAAGGAGGCTGTGGCTGGCTTTAAGGAGTAAATGAGATTATATTCATTATTACCCTTTCTGGTGGTTATAGACTTTTTAGTCAGGCTTTGTGTGTAAGTCCATTCTTGGCCTGTTTATCAGGGTTCATTTTATATATACACGCACAATTGCTATCTCTTGATTTTTATGAGGTTAAATGAATCACTAGACAGCTGAGGTTAACTCTTCATCTTAGAGACCTAGCGGGAGCATGCCAGTAGATGATCATAAATCTGCCACCCTCCAGAGAAAACTAGGCCTTGCTAGAGCTCAGCCACTGGTGGATCCAGTCCTGGGAGGGCCTTAACTACAGGTATAGAACAGGGAGATGCTGAAGTAGTTGTTTTAGGAGATTCGGAAAGGCCATCTTTGCGATACAACACACTCTGTCAAACAAATACACATCTAATGGGCCCTATGTGTCAGGTACTGTGCTAGGCTCTCAGTGCCCAGAGATGAAGTGGCCCAAGTCCATGACTTCTCAGCTCTCCCTATCCAGACAGAAAGAAGGAGCAGAAACAAAATCATGGAGCTGTGGCAGTCAGGGTTGTCGTTTGGAAAGCTCCAGGAGCCCCTGGAGGAGCACATCATTAGTGTTGTGGGTGGGAAGGGGGGAGGAGAAAGCTGGAAGAAGATCCTGGAGTTGGATTTCTGGTGGAGCTGGACTTCACCAGGGTTACAAGAGCACAGGGCATTGCGGCCAGAGGCAAGTGTGGGGGCAGAGCCGAGCGGGTAACCTCTCCCCCCGGCCCTGTGAGCAGCTGTGTGTGGCATGAACGTGGGAGGCTCTGGAGACTGCTGGGGGGAAATGTGGAGAGCAGGCGGGAAGGGTTCAGAGGGTCGCGTCACAAGGAATGCGGTTTTATTCTGTTGGCTGTCGCTAGGGGACACTTTTGAGAGCAAAAGAAAGTGCTAAAAATCATTGGAAGTTAGTTTTTTAGATGCTTCTTGACCATCGTACTGATTCTATTAAACTTTTTGAAGAGAAAATGCTTTCTAAAGATATAAAAATATTTTGTATATTAAAGCAAAATTAAAAGCTATGTGAATGATAAAAACATGAGCAAAACAATTGATATAGTCACATTTTAATCTACTTTTTACTTATAACTGTCTCTAACACCACGCGATGAGTGTTTTTCTGAATATATTTTTCAATGTGATTTTATTTTGAATGTTTTAATAAAAACAGTACTGTTTAAAGCTCTATTTTATGGTGCCTAGATTAGAATGTTTGATAACTCCAGTGAACTTTTTTTTTTTTTTTTTTGAGAAAATACTCTCCCTGCAGGCACTGAGGAATGTTCAAATTATGCTAAGTGGAGGATGTTCTTAATTCAGTTTCTTTTCCTATTGAAATGTGTAAACATCTTGGGCTATTCCCCCTCGATTAAGTGTACCTTCAACAAATGTTTTTATAATGAAAATCATCAAATAAGTTTTCTGTTTATGATGTTCTCAAATTTTTGCCAAATGTTACAAAATTACAGGCACTGTCCATTTTATACCACTCCGGAAGAGAAGAAAAACGTACCCAATTAAAAATAACTCTATCAAATGATTCTCCCTACAAGTAATCTATTCTAGGGGACAATTACAGAATTTCAAAACTGAAACTTACATACCCTCTAAACTCTTGTCATCTCATTTTTTCAGTTCAATTTTTCTGTTGCTTTTAGAGGGATGAGTTTCAAAGACTTCCTTTTTGTAAGCTTTGTTTTTAGTAATCAAAATTCGCTAAAAGCTTTAAATAATTGTAACTAAGTTTACATATATGTAAAATTTGAGATCTACAGTTCTCAAATACTATTGTTTTTTTTTTCCCAAATACTATTGTATTTTGAATAGTAGAATACCATGGATTGTTTTGACAAACTTACGAATTGCATAGGTACCACAACCAATTCCAACTAGAGTTCGCATTGTTCCTGTCTTTTAAATAGATTCTTTGAGATCTTTGTTTTACCACAATACCAGGCTCCATCAAAATTTCTAATGGTTTTACCATCATCACAACTACTAGCAATATGGAAAATCTTAACTGAGTGTATAACATCATTTGTAAAAATGTCAGATGTTTCAACTCTGCCAGAATGAACGATTTTATTTCATAAGTCAGAGGTCATCGAACCCCCCTTTTTTTTTTAAAATTTTTTATTGTTATGTTAATCCCCATACATTACATCATTAGTTTTAGATATAGTGTTCCATGATTCATTGTTTGTGCATAACACCCAGTGCTCCATGCAGAACGTGCCCTCCTCAATACCTATCACCAGGCTAACCCATCCTCCCAACCCCCTCCCCTCTAGAACCCTCAGTTTGTTTTTCAGAGTCCATTGTCTCTCATGGTTCTTCTCCCCCTCCGATTTCCCCCCCTTAATTCTTCCCCTGCTGCTACATTCTTCTTCTTCTTTTTTTCTTTCTTAACATATATTGCATTATTTGTTTCAGAGGTACAGATCTGAGATTCAACAGTCTTGCACAATTCACATCATCGAACCCCTTTTGAATGAACTTTCTCTTTGAAGCTGGAGACCCTGATGTGGAACTTGTATTTAACTAATTGAGGTTTTTCTTCTGCTAACAGAGATAGCAGCACACTGAAAACTATCACTTTATTTTCACACTTGCACAAGAAAGCTTGGAATAAAAAGTGAGCCATATTCATTTAGAAGAGCCATTTGTTAGAAATGAAAAGTCCTGCTTTACGGTGGGATGTAGAAACTCACCTTCTCCAGCTGCACGTACTAAATTACCATGTTTGGGCAAAATCTCTTAACTTTTGGAGGAGTTGCTGATGTTTCTTCAGAAGTTCTGGGTCATCGGGTTTTCGGGGGGGGGGGGGGGGTGATACCAGGAGCACACACAGTGGATGGTAATTCTTGACAAATACTTGGCATGAGTTACTTTTAATCATCCATTTTCTTGAAAAATGGAAATTCAGTCTTAATTTTTCATTAAACTTGATTTTTTTTTAGCTCATTGACACTGGAAAGGTTTATGACAAAATAAAAATGCATTAACAATAAAATACAAAGCTCTACACTATGCAACAAGGGATAAACTTTTGTAGTAAGAACATTCAGACTATTCTCTATGTCCCTTTGAGCAGGGTTTCTCAGTCTCTATTTTCTGCACATAATTTTCATGTTTCCACCTGACTAGCCAACTCTCTGCCTGGTAATTTCCTGCACTTTGAAGGCAGTGCCACTGAACTTCTACCCCAAATGTATCAAAGTGCAGTTCAATTTATGAATGAATTATGAATGATGTGTGCTGTCCTTGGGAGATGTAACTTAGGTTGGATCTTGAAGGGACCGGGAAGAGAGAGTTGGATTATCACTGGCTAGCCTTCTGATTTAATCAAATGTCTAAGGAATCTATTCATTGCACATGCTTCTCACATAGTACCAGAAGAGTCTATGGCAGATGCTGGAAATCCAAATCAGAGGTCTAGTAAGCACATGTTGGCTTATTTTTATAAAAATATTAATCTATGTAGGGATACGTTCATATCCCTTTGGTAAAAAAGTAAAAATCCAGGACAAGTGCTAAACTAGACGGGATACTAAGGACAAGAGGCAGAACCCAGGACTGTCTTGGACAAATGGGAACTGTGGTCCCCTTAGCCAGAGGGTACAGCTACAAGTTTTAATCAAGGAAATTATGTAATTCTTTTTATGCTTTGCAGGGATAAATGTGACTTCTGGCAGTGAGTGGTACAGACAGGGTAGGAAGAAGTTGTAAATGAGCTATCATGTTTGAGATGTTGGCAGCAGTGAACTATTATCTGCTTTTAAATATTCTCTCGTAGTTAGTTTATTGTATGATCCATGTCCTCTAAAAACTAGAGATAGAACTCAACAGCAATGTAACCCAGACAGGAAAGGTTTAACAGGGGTTCAAAGTCAGGTGGCCCTCAAGCATGGAGCATTCTTATGGAAGTCAGAAAAAATGTCACAGACTATGAGGTGATTGCTGATAACCACCATCTCCTTCCTTCTCTGTGATGGGATGTCTGGTTTTCAGTGGGGCACTTGTTTTCTCAACCGCTCTCGCAGCTAGGTAGAGCCATGCATCGAAGCTCTGGCTGGTAGGTACCACCTGGAGTGTCCTGTGCAATTCCTGAAAGTACCCTTAAAGGGCGGCAAATGCCACCCCCTCCTTCTTCCTTGCCATCTGGAATGCAGAGACGGTGGTAGCCACCTGGGTCATAACTAGGAAGTCAGGTGCTAAGAATGGTGGAGCATTAAGAGGAAAAACATCAAAAGAGAAAGAGTTTGGGTCTTTGCATTCTGTAGCCCTTACACCCAGCCCAGAAAGCTTCCCTCTGACACCTCTTCTCGTGAGAAAGAAATGAAGTTCTGACTTGTGTCATAGGGTTGAAGCTATCATGATTTTGGGTTGTCTTTCTCATCAGCTGAATTTAATTCTCACTGGTATAAGGAGTTTACATAGTATCATGTTCACATATTTTAAAAAGTCCTAGAAGTCTTATTTGATCTTTAGAAAGGCAAGCTGAGCAGGTGCAAAACCCCTTTACCAAAGAAGAAAATTGGGGTTCATACATGATATATAAGGGTCACACAACTAGCTAGGGATAGGTCAATATGTAATTTGAGGCCACCTCACTCCAAATTCAGTTTCCTTGTTAAATGTGGAATTGGGACCATACTGATAAGAGCGGGGTCTTGTTAGGTGAAGGGGGGGACTTGAAAGATTAATTTTACCCAGGACTAGCATAAAAGAGGGGTGACATATCAGATATAGAAAAGTTAAAGTGTTATCCTCAAAGTGATCAGTTTAATGTCCTATCTGCTTTACCTACTACTGAATAAAGATGTCTTTGTTGATATTGTCATAGCTTATTTCAATATTTTGAGATCCTAAAGTAGAGCATCATGTCAGTGTAGGCATATGAGTATCTTATCATTAAAATTTGAGGGTGATAAATTTTATCATGGAGGGTTTTGTTTATTTTTAAAGTGATCTTTTATTAATACGTGCCTGTTAGAATAGCAGTCACATTAATTTTTTACCTTGAGAGATTACGAGTGGGTGAGCAGATATGAATCATCTATCTGTACCAGGATCAAACCCCAGCTATGCTAATGCAGGTTAATCTAATAGTGGGCTGCAGGATCTAAAAATCCAATACATGTTGTCTGGAGGAAATTTTAGCTACCTCTTTTACAGGCTCCAGTAACCTGAAAATATACACTGGTTTATATTTGTATATTATGTTTTTTAAAATATAAATTGGATTGAATTATGGAGCTAATTCTCCACAACACAAAGGCAATTATTTTTATTACTAGTAAAATTTATTGTGAAGACTTTGTAGGTTCAAACTGAGGGGTTTCTTTGGAGGCAAAGTTCTCATGTACTTGAAGATAATTACATATTTTTAATATTCTGGAAGCCAAAGGGTAGGAAGGAGAAAGAAGAGATCCACTGTTAAAGTCTTCTCAGTATTTTGGGGAATGTTATGGGTTTCTTCAAGGTCCCCTCAATACACAGTTCCAAAAGCTGGTAACTGTGTAAATTCAGTCAGTAGCACAGAAAATACTCATTTGATGTGACTAATCAATTCACTGACTCCTAGGATGGCAGCTCACGAATAGACTTAGGATTCTGTCAGTGCTTGAGCATGCAGGCATATCATGCAAATCCACTGATAGTTAAAGGAGAGAAAGAAGTAAATAAGTAAATAAATAAATAAATAAATTTTCTAATCTCACAAAACATGTTAATAGGTATTAGGACAAAATTTTTGACACATTGAAAGGAATATTAAACTGGGCTATCCCATTTCTCTTTTGAAATGTCATGCTAAATATATCCCTTGTGCTCTATAAAACCATCATAGATCCATCCTGTAACGTAGTTTTGAAAGAGTTAAAAGGTCCTCCAGAGAAGTCCAGAGGCTATAGTTAATTATTAGCAAGCTCTCTTTTTTATTAGATTCTTTTTTTTTTTTTTTAAGATTAAGCAAAATCACTCCTCATACTTTGCTGTGATCAAAGGCATAAAAGTTTGTCGCCTCCAAATGCTGATAGTGGCCTGTGGGGAAATACAGCAGGACTACCAATTTTATCATATATTTTTTATGTGTACTCAAAGTTTACATTGTGAGCTTCAGCGCTGTTAGTATTTGAAACACAGGGGACTGCGAAATCATCAACATTACCTAATTCTAAGTTTTCCTCCTGTTACAAACAACTCTGAGAACATAACGTTTCACTGCTGTGAGGAGCCGGGGAGGTTACTTCTAGCCCTCTGCTGACATTTTCCAGTGATGGCAATAATGACAATAATTGGAAATAGGTTATTTTTAAATTTTAGAGCAAAACGTTTAATGGACCCTAAGAGACTAGAACTTGTATATAAAGTGGTTTAAGGAAGCTAAATCCCAGAGGAAAAAAGCCCTGGCCTTAAAACAGTGATAGGGAATTGGCCGTTTTCTAGCTCAGCCGGTAGGATCCAGTCAGTAGCTCTAGTGGAAATGTCACAGAGACATCCAGGCTTGTTTGTATTCTGTGGAAATCTTCAAGTTCTTGAGCGTCTACTGGGCATCTGCTTCTTAGACCGGAGGACATGCACACACAGGACTGTGGTGATGTTCTTGTCCCTGTATGCTCAATGAGGACCGTCTGGGGTTGCGTCTGGTTACTTTCACCAAGCCGAAAATGTGGCTGGCGTGCCTTGACCCTCAGCCCTGATGAAGCCATGGAAACTCTTAGTGGCATAGTCAGGGGTCGTCTCCGTGCTCACTCTAAAACCACATGGTGGCACCTGGGACCATCTGGAGGGAAGGTGGTGCTTCGAAAGCATGCTGGCTTAGGAGGAAAAAGTCCCAGTATGAGTCTGTTTCTTTTTGTGAAGTTCAGGGGAAGCTGCTTCTTCAGTTCTCTGCTTTTTCTTCTCATGTGACCTGATGCACAGGTGTTTGTTAAAATAGTTACAAAATGAACATAAAGAGTCCTAATAAAGGCACTTTTTTGCCTATCTCCTTCACCACCTTCCCCCACAAGAAGTGAAGCTATTTGTAGGCTGTTGGCAGATTCAAGGTGATTACGATAGCGGGCCGTGGTTCGAACAAGGGAGAGGCGAAGGGGGCAGGGAATCAGGTGGTGCCCTGTGAACTGCTTGGACGCCTTCTCCAAATAGACACAAAGAGATGGAATTAGGTGCGAGGCTGATCATCCCCCTTCTGCCTTGGGAATTGGAACTGGGGCTTCTGACCATTCTTTCAGTCACTCGCAGGGCTGAGCTTTATGACCTGTGAGTGTGATGCTAGGAAAATCTCTAGTTGCCACAAAAAGCCATGTTTTCCTCCTTTAGTTTCGTAAAGGGGTTCTCTTTAATATGCTTATAGAAAGACTTCAAAAAGTCCTCAAGTCAAAGGGGATGTGCTTTGCGTGAGTGCTCTTGTCTGGCTAACTCTCTAAGCCTCTGCTCACCTCTCTGTTCAGTTTTTCCTTCAGAGTTAGATATGCCCTCCTTTGTGCTCCTAAAGCACTCACCACATGGAACAGGAACTCTGTTTTTGTCTCTCTCCTATCGGATTGTGTGCTGCTTGAGATCAGAGACTTCTGTTTTATTTCTCTCTTTTTTAATATTTATCAATTATAAATTGTAAGTATATGGGAGTCCCTAGCAGTGCTTAATACGTACACATAGGTGGTATAAATAAAGGAATAGATTATAGATTTCATAATATTGTTCCAGAGTAACTCTTTGATATAGTTTATAACATTATTTACAAAGCAACAGGCTTACCGTAGAACTTTTGGAATATATAGATGAAAAGAATAAAATACAATCACTTGCTATCCTACTACTTAGGGTGACCAATGTAAACATTTTTTTATTTCCTGCCAAGCTTTGTGACTGTGAATTTCCAGGTCCATAACTGTAAATTAAAAAACAAAACAAAACATTATAACACACACTCGTATAAGCTGCTTCAAATGCCATTATATTGTGAATGTTTCATGCAAATGTAATTTTTCATATCATATATTCTACTGCAGTACTTTTAATGACTAGAGTTCCTTTGTATGAAGGTACCATAACTTACATGACCATTCTTCTATTTTTGGACATTTATGTGATTTCCAATATTTCCCATTGACAAAAACTGCCATAGTGAGCACCCTCATGTACATCTCTGACTTCCTTAGGATGTGTTTCTGGTAATGGAATTGTAGATAAAAATACCCAAATTGCAGATAAATACCCCAAAGTGGAATTGCTGGATTATATGGTAATTCTATTTTTAATTTTTTGGGGATCTTCCATACTGTTTTCCATAGTAGTGGCACCAATTTTCATTTCCAACAACTGTGCAAAGGGGTTCCTTTTCTCCACATCCTTGCCAACACATTTCTTTCTTGAAAATAGCCATTCTGACAGGCATGAGGTGATATGTCATTGTGGTTTTGATTTCCATTTTCTTGATGATTAATGATATTAATGATTCATGTACCAGTTGACCATCTGTTGTATGTCTTCTTTAAAAAAAGTCCTTTCAGTTCTTTTACCCATTTTTAATTGGATTGCTTATTTTTTGGTATTGAGCTGTAGGAGTTCTTTATATGTTTTGGATATTAGCCCCCTTATCAGATATATAATTAGCAAATATCTTCTCTTATTTGGTAGGTTGCCTTTTCATTTTATTGGTTTTCTTTGCCGTGTAGAAGCTTTTTAGTATGATATAGTCACATTTACTTATTTTTGCTTTTGTTTTTGCTTTTGGTGTCAAATTAAAAAAATTGTCACTAAGACATATGTCAAGGAGCTTACTGCCTATGTTTTCTTCTAGGAGCTTTATAGTTTTGGGTCTTACATTCAAATCTTTAATCCATTTTGAATTAATTTTTGTGTATGCTGTAATATAGTGTTCAAGTTTCATTATTTTGCATATGGCTGTCCAGATTTCCCAGCACCATTTATTTAAGAGACTTTCCTTTTGGCATTGTATGCTCTTGGCTCCTTTGTCATAAATTAATTGATCGTGGGTTCATTTTTTTTTAAGTTTATTTATTTCAGAGAGAGAGAGTGCATGTGAGTGAGTGGGGGGAGGGGCAAAGGGAGAGAGAATCCTGAAGCAGACTCCCCACTGAGCGTGGAGTTTGACTCGGGGTTCAATCCCAGGACCATGAGATTATGACCTGAGCTGAAATCAAGAGTTGGCCACTTAACCGACTGAGCCAGCCAGGAGCCCCATGCATAGGTTCATTTGTGAGCTCTCTCTTTGTTCCATGATCTAAGTGTCAGTTTTAATGCCTATACCATACTGTTTTAATTACTATAGCCTTGTAATATAGTTTCAAAATAGGGACTGTGATGCCTCCAGCTTGGTTCTTGTTTTCAAGATTCTTTTGGCTATTTGTGTGTGTGTGTGCGTGCACGTGCGTGCGTGCATGTGTGTGTGTGATTCCATTCAAATTTAGGGTTATTTGTTCCATTTCTTTGAAAAATATTATTTGATAGGGATTGCACTGAATCTGTAGATTGCTTTGGGAATTATGGGTATTTTAACAATATTGATTCCTCCACCTATCAGCATGGAATATCTTTATTTTGCCTTTAATTTCTTTCATTAACATCTTGTAGTTTCTAATATATAGGTCTTTTACCTCCTTGGCTTAATTTATTCCTAAATATTTATTTTTGATGCAATTATAAATGGGATTGATTTCATTCTTTTCTTTTCATTATTAGTGTATAGAAACAACAGATTTTTGTGTTTGATTTTATATCCTCTAACTTTACTGAATTCACTTTTTAGTTGTAACAGTTTTTTGATGGAGTCTTTAGGTTTTCTATTATAATATGCCATTTACAAAAAGTGACCATTTAACTTTTTCCTTTCCAATGTGGGTGCCTTTTTTCTTGACTAATTGCTCTGGTGAGGATTTCTGGTACTGTGTTGAGCACACATCTTTGTCTTGTTCCTGATCTTAGAGAAAAGCGTTTCAGCTTTTCACCATTAAGTTGATGTTAGCTGTGGGCTTTTCATACATGGCCTTTATTACGTTGAGGCATGTTCCCTTTATACCTACTTTGTTGGGAATTTTTATCGTAAATGGATGTTGAGTTTTGTCACATGCTTTCTTTGCATTTATCTGCATGATCACATGATTTTTATCCTTCATTTTGCACATCACATTGACTCCTTTGCAGATGTCGAACCATCCTTGTATTTCTGGAATAAATCTCCCTTCATCAGGGTATATGATCCTTTTAATGTATTGCTGAATTTGGTTTACTTATATTTTGTTGAAGATTTTTGCATCTATGTTCATCAGGGATATTGGCTTTTAACTTTCTCATGACATCTTTGTCTGGTTTTGGTATGAGAATAATGCTGGGGGTACATGCATTTTTAAGGTATTGGATTACATTACAAAGTTGTAATAATTTATAATCTCACCAGTAGCATATGACAATTTCCATTTCTTTGAATGCTTGCTATCAGTAGGTGTAGTTATCTACATGTTAAAAAAAATCTGTCTATTTAAAAGCTTAAAAACCACATAAAAATCAAGATGATAAAGTACTGTATCACTGAAATCACCCATGATGGCCTAGCTTTAATGGAACCTATGTGTGTCTGGGAGGGAAATGGGTCCTCTTAAAATCTGCTGATGGTGTAGGTACTGGCAACAATGAAGAAGGATATTCCCAGCCAAAGGCTGATTCGGCTGGGAGGTTTAGTGGTGGGGGGGAGGGGAAGACAGAAGACACCTATGGAAAATTTAGAACCTTAATGGGCCAGGTGGTGGCCATGGTGGTGGCCATCTCAGAGCCCAAGGAACAGATGCTGAATCAGTCTGGAGAACAATCTGAGTCAGGTCTGAGGAACCAAAGAAAAGACATGTCATGTTCAAAATTGAGAAATCAGGAGCAGGACTAGGAGTGTGTGGGAGAGAATGTGGGTCCAGGAGAGAAAGTTTTGGAAGCCCACACTTAACGCTGAAATTAAAAGTTGGATCAGGGTTCATGAGCAGGTGGAATGTTGCTGGTGTTCTGGAGATCAAGAAAGGAGAGATGACCTTTTCATCAGAATCAGTCAGGGCTGGCTTAGAGTTTTGGCTTTGCCACCCACTGTGTAACCTTGAGCATGGCACGGAGGCTGTGGTGTCTCAAGTTCCTCCTCTATTTATAAAAAGGAGGACTTAACAGTTGGGTTAAAATGATCTCCAAGATTCCTTCCAGCCCAGAAATTCTGTGCTTCTATCTCAAATGAAAACACTGGGGGGAAAAACCATTGTGCAACCATGGATTTATCTCACATTTAGATTTATGCTTTGGGGTTATTACTTCTGGCAACAAATCATCACCCAGAAGTCCACTAATATGTTGAAATAACTACTCTGTGTTTTGAAATTCTAAACTGTGATGCCGCTTCAGTTTACTTGAATGAACAGTGGTGATAGAATCTGCTGCAAATATTTCTTTTCTACCCAAGACATCTGTCATGTTTGACTCCTGATGGCAATCCATAAATGTGAAAGCCTGCGCCGTCAAGCATTTTCATTTCTCCGTAGGCCTTGTCACTAATGAGAACTTTGGTTGAGTTGAAAGGGATTGGACATCTGAGGAAAGTATGGGACCAAAACCCCAATAAATGTAAAGCGATAACTGCTTAATTTGAAGCGACACTTCCTCATGTTTGGCTTTTCTCGCACTGCAAGTTGGGATGTTTGCCACTGGAAAGTCAAAATGCCTGCAAAAACAAATGCCCAGTGTTCAAATATCTGGTCTGTATCATTTATTTTTAATACTAAATGTGACATAGTGTAATGTTCTATCGATTAAATTAAACGGCACGGGTGAGGGAGATAGAATTTCAATCGAATTCTTAGATGAAAAATGAGCTGCTTGTCAGAGTTTTCCTGGCAATTGTCTAACATCCTGATGGATATTGGCTGGTTCCACTTAAACAGCTGGAGCCTTACAGCCATTAAGCTGTGTCTACACAAGGGACGCCCTCTACTCGGGAGAAAAAAGTCTTGGGCCATTAATGAAGAGGGAAAGGATTTCTTGGCTAGTTGGGAGCTTTCATTATTGTTCCTTTCTTTTTTTTTTTTTTTCATGTGATTGACATCTTGGAGATTTTAAATTCTTTTTTTTGTAAACTCGTTATGATATGCTGCACAGCTGCAATGTGTGATTTTAGAAGAGGCACTTTGCATTCAATTCTTCTACTGCCCTTCCCAACTGCCTATGGAACAGGAAAGCCAATGTATCTTGCTATCTGCCGTTTACATAATGTTAATGTGTTTGGGGCTGGGGGAATCCAAATATGATGCTGTAGGAAGGTGTTAACAAAATTCAAGATCCTAAGGAGACTTTTCTGGTGGGATAACAGCAGTTCAAAGAGGAGCTATACTTTCAGGGTTAACATAATTAATTGTGTTCTTGCCCCCACAAGTCTGGGCAAGCATAAAGTTTTTACAACAACCTATATTTCAAGAAAGGGTGGGGGTAGGGTGAGAATCTCCTTAGTGATTCTTAACTCAGACATTCTTCTTAGAAACTTAGGATAAAGTGAATTTCCTCTGGAATATGAGGATACCTGGGAGGCAGAGACTTTGAGAGAAATATGATAGGATGAGGCCATTCTGGACCCAGCAGATGTGTCAATTGAACTAGAATGTTAGAACTGGTAAGGTGAAGAACCTAGCCTGGAGAACCTAAACCATGGGAAGGGAGCATGGTCAGCAAAGCCAAGTAGATAGATAGACCATGTCTCTGGAAACAGCCCAGCAGAACATGAAACACAAAAGACATTTGGAGGAGGCATGGGTTTCCCTGGGAAGACAGCGAGGAGGGCCATCTCCACCATGCATAGCAATGTATGCAGTGCAAAGGCAAAGAGACAAAGATAGATTCAATATACAGTAGTACAACCAGTCAATAGCAACAGTAGTGGCAGCAGCAATGGGAGAAATCAGCTCCATGCACTGGAAACTGATTACATACATTCAGAAAGAATGAATTATTATAAACTTGGACTCCAAAGAAAAGATGATGCAAAGAAGAGAATCACAGTATAGATGGTGGGTGTGGCTGTGTCACAGAATACTATGCAGCCATTTAAAGGAATGTGAGCATATATTTGTTTTTATATTAATGTTGAAAGAGCTCTTTGGTGAAAATACATTGCAGACAGTAGAGCATGATCTACTTGTGAAAATAAGATGTGTACACGTATGGGTGTGTGTATATGTGTATGTATAGGAATACGCGTACGTCTGTATGCATTTGTGTGTATAGTTTTTCAATGCATGTACCCTTGTACGTGATGTATGGAACATTTTGAGAAGTTTTCACAGACCTAATACTGATCTCCTCTAGGAAATAGGTCAGAGAGGGTCAAGCTGGGGCTGGGGAAAGGGTAAGAAAGAATACGAAAATGTTACTTTATCTCCTTATATACTGTTTGCATTTTTTTTTTCCCCCACAAGCATGGATTACTTTAGTAATGATAACAATTATGATGATGAAGATGGCAACAATAAATTATAAAGAGAGAGAACTAGCCCCTGAGTTGAAACTTTGCTTCTAGTCCAGTCAAGGAAGCTAGAAGAATGAATGAATGAATGAATGAATGAATGAATTTATTTATTTATTTACTTACTTGAGAGAGAGCGAATACAGAGGGAGAGGGAGAAGCAGATTCCCTGCTGAGCAGAGAGCCCAATGTGGGACTCAATCCTAGGACTCTGGGATCATGACCTGAGCTGAAGGCAGACGCTTAACCCACTGAGCTACCCAGATGCCTGGGAAATTGAAGAATTTAACAATACTTAGTGACAAGCCATTCACCCAGCTGGGTGTTCAACTTCGTTGAAATGTGCCAGACAGGGGACTAAATTAAGTTTTGAGGATAGTTGGGTATTGAATATTCCCATCTCTCAGTAAATCCTTTCATTTCCAAAGTCCTGAGTGGACCCCCTCAGATACCACAATCAGAAATACTCTGGCTGAGTTGACCCTGGCCAACACTGGTTCTGTAATGCAGGTGTCCAGGTAGGGCCCCGTTGATTCTGGCTGGGCTGTTTCTAGTCACATAGATTCCAGCCATACAGCTGGTGTTTGAACAGGGTCTGTCTCTGGTCTGGCTCTTCCGTTAAGGCAGCCTTATATGGGGAGGGGATGCTGCTAGCTCAGCAGATCACTGTAATGGGAAATGAACATAACGGAACATTTTGGCTGGCCTGTTATCCTTCTGATATAGGAACATCTCATTCAATACATCAATGGACTTGAGTCTCCCCTTCAAGTGTGGGAGAACCTGAACTACTTACATATCTTCTTAGGCAGGAAGGAGGGAGGCACTTCTTAAAAGCTATTCCTGAATGTCTTCCTCTTGTGATTATAAGGGAGGAGGCTGGCTGGGGATGGGGGCGGATAACATTCTTCAGCTTCAGGCTGGGCTGCTAGCTCAAAAATCCTTTTTTTTTTTCTTTCCCCTGCACCATATGGATACAGGAAAACTATAAAGGATGTGTTCCCTGCCCTTGAGGAATTTATAATCTGGTTGGGGGGCAGCCAAACTGCTTCTGGGTAGCCTCAGATCCTCTGCAACATTGACTGGTGTGATGTAGCTTGCGCTGTCCCAGCAGGCCCCAGCTGTTTCCTCTTCTGGGGGTCCCAGCCTGAGCTGGGTCTGTGGCCATAGGTCAGTGGGCTGCAGGGAGAGGCCCTGTCTCATTTCTTTTGTTTTGTAGCATTAGTTTTGGCCACAATTATAGGAATTTATCAAACCAAAAGCTTCTTGTGAATAGTCTCTCGTTCAATTTAGCAAGCCACATCATTAATAAATGGTTGTAGAACACCTTTTCTCTTTCCAGAGAAAATATAGTTATAAACACACAAATAAATGCACATGCACACACACACCATAAAATTGATCCTTTTTGTGGTCATAGAATTTTCAGAATTGGGAAGGATTTCAGAGATCACTGGGGGAAGCCCTGTCATTTTAACTTAAGGATAGAGAAGCAAAGGCATGTATCCATTGACAGCAGACAATTATTAAGTAGGTCATGTTTTTTGAGTCCTAAGCCAGTGTTCTTTCCTGTGGTAGAATTTGGAAATGCCTGCTAATCTGGATTGAATTCATGTTATTTCAGTATATTTCCAATGAGAAGTGAAGAATTTCTGCATGATATCTTCATTTTTGAGTTATTATGTGACTACCTAATGTCAACATGAACAGTTGGAAAATGAAAATTTAATTCATCTTACTGTTTTTGTCTCTGTCTGGTAGGAGAAAAGAGATGATCTGGGCTGAACCAGAGATGGGAAAGGAGAAGGGCCTGGGGCTGATGTGATGACCCATCAGAGCAATTTAGGGGCTGGGACAGGCTTGTAAGAAGGAGAGAGGCAGATAACACATACATAGAGGTGGAAGAGGGCAGATACTGGTGTCAGAGAGGTCTGGGGGAAGTAGCTGGATGCAGGGGCCTGTCGTGAAGACAGCCAGCAAGACTCTAGTCCAAAAGGAACTGTGCCCAGGGCAGGGATTCAGCCACAGGGGAACAAAGCATGTCCCCAGATATTGACGTGGGCTGTTGACATTAGGGCTTAGTTACGGGAGATAAGGGACATAGAGTCCTACCCAGATCAACAGCAAGGCTGACTTGATATTGACTATAGAATCTGTGAGCCCTAGGATTCTTTAATTCAAGACCATTAATAGATTTTAGTTGTAAGACTAAAGTCTGCAGGGATTCAGGGAGCCAGGCTGGTCATTGTAGGAGATACAGGGAGCAATGCCCAGAGTTTGGAAATGGGTTGATTAAGACAAACTGAGAATTCAATACAGAGGAGACTGGAGGTGTGCAAAAGAGATTAGGTCCAAGATCAGCAGGACTTGAATTGCAACCTACATTAAAATTTTTAAAAGAAAGTTGTTCATTAGAATGTTTGTTGGCCAATGTATAGAAAATAGAAAAGCCGAGTCTAGAGGCGAAGGTTTCTAGTGCCTGTCTGAGCACTACCCGGGGTAGGGAGAATGAGCACTATCCACTAGACTTACCACATTTGGGTCTCACTGCGGGGCCGGGACTTTGTTGGAGGTGAGGGCAGACTTAACAGGAAGCTATGACATTTGAATTGTAGGACTTCCTCTCTTTGCCTCCATCTGGTCCTATGTTCTCCAGGCAACCTGAGTGAGGTTTGACTTCTGTAGGCAGGATGCCAGTGGGCATACTCTGGCGCAAAAGGCAGTTACTTTTATTATAAATAAATTGACTCTCTGATTCATACACTGGTCTCTGTGAGCTTGATTAATATGAGATTGTCATTAAAAAATGAGTGGATTCTTGATGTATTGTCAAAATCTGCTTTCTGATTTTGTAAGCCCAAGAGCTAGACTCTGGTCTGTATGAAACTCTCTTAAGGTTACCTTTGCAAGTAGATGATTATAATAGATTGTACTACACCAGTGGTGAGTCAGAGCGCTTAGCTGGGTGGGGAGACTGACAAAGCCATCTCAAAAAAGGGCAACTTCTATGTAGGGAGCCACAGGATTTGTTAGGAATTGGGGAGACTGTTGTAGGGAGAGGAGGAAAGATGAGAATACAAGAATTCAGTAAGAGGGTTGAGTGGGAGGTGTAAAGGTGAAGAGAGCCAGCATTAAAAAGTCCTTTCAAAAATTTGGCTCTGGGAGAAAAAAAAAAAGTAGTTTGCGGACCAATATTTTCCCTGAGGCTTCTGACATAATGGACGCTCAGCGTCATTCCCCAAAGCATACTTGTCCTGCTGGGCTGGCGGTTGGGGGCTTTATAACCCCTCCTTGAAAAGTGCCTTCTGGTGGTTTACCCGATGATAGGGGAAAGAGCTATGTTTTCACGGCTATTTTCAAATTCCTGAAAGCCCAGAAATTTGGCCCTTGCCTCCCTGTAACACTTTTCTTCATCACTTAAGAATATATTAGCACTTATTAGATCTGATAGGTGACAGTCTGGTACTAAGTGTGCAGAAAATGTTTTTTCCTCCTTGAATCAGAAAAATCTGTTGGGGTGCCTGGGTGGCTCAGTTGGTTAAGTATCTGACTCTTGATTTCAGCTCAGGTTATGATCTCAGGGTCGTGAGATCGAGCCCTTGTGTCTGGCTCCATGCTCAGCAGAGTTGCTCCAGATTCTCTCTCCCCTTCTCCCTCAGCCCCTCCCCACCTTAAATAAATAAATAAATAAATAAATAAATAAATAAATAAATAAATAAATCTTAAAAAAAAAGAAAAACCATCTGACAGAAATAAAGGATCTCGGAAGGATTTAGAAATAGCTGTTTCTCCTTGCCACGACTCTGTGAGTCTGTGTGAGTGGATTGTTGTAAATGCATGGGCTTTGCTAAAAAGGGTGGGTCTGTGAAGGAACCATAGGTAAAGAAAATCAGGGTAGTGCCTAAAAGGGGATCCAGAACCTCCTTATCCCTTCCTGGGAGGGTCCTGAAACTCCAGATCAGAACATGTAAATGTTTGTACTGGGCCAAGCACACTTTCAGTTCTCAGCATTCCTATGCAGGTTGTATTGAATCATACAAGTGGGTGATAGTGAGAGACCATTTCGCTCTAGAAAATCACATGAGGAAGATCACAGCAAGGGCTTTCCTGGTCATGGAGCTTGGTGGTAACAAGCACTATGCCTTTCCTTCAGAACCACAGTGACAAATATCTTCTTGAGGAAATTAACATTCCAATCTCTACTGACTCATCTGATTGGAACAATTAGTTCACAAACCAATGTGTGGGCTAACCCACATGGCCCATCTACCAAAAATGACAATATCTTTTTCCCCTCATATGCTAACAAGTGATGGGAACAAGGAAGTCATTCTCCCTAACTCACCCTCTTTTCAACATCAATTGCTCTACATTCTTCTGGTGTTCTAGGAATCATGAACGTGCCAAATACTATAATGGTGGAGAGGGAGAGAGTAAGGATGGGGGGTGGGGGTAGGAAGAGGAAAACAGGGGGCAGACATTTCATCATTCAACATATTTTGCCCAAATATCACAGAATCCATCAAGGCAGAACATTTTCCATCACAGAGGCAATTTTTGGACCTCATACATTTAATGAAAACTAGAAAAACAAAATTAAGATTTTGAACCCATTTGAACGGGTATAAATATTGAAACAGTGGGTTATTCACCTCTATTATCCATCCTTTTCCAAGGAGAGCATTTTGGAAATCATTAGAGATTATTTCTCTATATCATAAGCAATTCACCAGGCAGAGACAGTAAGTCCGGACCAACTTGTATGACAAGCTAGGAATGAAAATCATGTGTTTATACATGGCATTTAGTTTATGAAAATATAAATCATTTGTTTTACAGCTCTTATGAACTATTATTGTCCAACAAAACAAATCTGTCAATTGGCTTTAGCTGTAGGTGGCTTGTTTGCCAACTGCCTCTCTCTCCTTCTCCTGGCTTAAGAGACAGATGTAATTTAAAATGAGGATTGGAAATAACTGACCTGAAATCCATGTAATTTTGGTTTTGCTTCTGGTAAAGGTTATTGCATAATTAGCTGATTCATAACACACTGTAAGTATCATATCAGAAAATAGAACCCTTTGGAAACAAATGACAGGTGATGTGCAAATAGATAGCCTAGTAATGTAAACATTAGTAGGGGGAATTCATTAAGTGCCTGCTAAAAGCATTTGATTTGATTTTGCCTATCTTTTATCATATTTTTAAATGTATAAACCAAAATGACAAATGATAATTATCTTGAAGACATGTGGCATGATAAATCTGAAAATACATGCTATGCTTTCTCTCTCGCTTTCTTTTTTTTTTTTTTACAGAATCTCAGACTTTTGTTTTTCTGGCTGGTTTGTCATGTTACAAAACAAAACAAAACAAAAACCTCATGGTTTTTCACCCATAGTTCATCTCCTGGGAAGTACCGTAATTAAGGTCTCAAGAATTAAATAGGCTGGCATAATCATCAAATGACAATGGGCTATCCATGGTGTTGGGACATGAACCCAGTAACATAAAAAGTATTGGTTTTGAAAAATCTTCCTCTGTTTCCATATAACTGCCATTGCTACTTGCATAAAACTGAAGTTAATTTATGATAGGTTTATTTCTAGCCAATCCTGCTAATGCTCCAGGACTTTTCATATTCTGTATCATTTGATATGTATTGTCATAAAGCTTTTATATTTTTCAAACACTTCAGCAGTTTTATGCATTGAGTTTATTATTAAATGTCATTGTGTCACTTTATGGGATCCTATTTAAAGAAAGTAGCTAGGGAAAGAGATGAGAAACATTTATAATTTGACCCCAACTAAATTCAAGGACAATATATATGGGACTCAGTAAAAGAGTTTATAAATTTCTCAGGTGCTCTTCATAAAAATAAAGCCCAAACAAACAAACAAACAAACAAAAAACCCCAAATAAAAACAAACAAAAAAATTTACTTGGTAATCACTTCGTAACCAGATAATGGATTTATATATGAATATGAAATTCTAGACCAGGGGTCATGTTCTGGAACAACCCTTCCTATATTTTAGTCATTTAAAGACTAGCTCAGATGTCCCACTCTCTACCTCCTAGGCAGAATTAGGGACTCCCACACCAGTAATACCATAGCATATTTTCCAGACATATGTTTTTTCTTACATTGTCACTTGGTTAGTTTTTTATATGGTTGACACCCACTCAGACTGGAATTTACATAGAACAAGGACTTTGCTTTATCCGTTTCCCCCCCTAGTGTCTAAGACTGGCACGTAGTAGGAACTCCATCATCATGTTTGAGATAACAGTTTTTGTAACTTCAGGTCTTGTGTTATTAAGAATTGTGTTATCAAAACAAAACAAAAAGAATTGTGTTATGATTGCATAAGTAGGGAAGCTCTGATTGGATCATTCCCTCTTGACAACTATCTAAATGGTTTTAGTGGTAGGATGGCTGGAGACATGGCACATTTCACAGGATTGCACATAGCAGAAATGAGGTAGGGATTTGTCATTAACTTAGTGTGTGATAAATAATGTAAATCAAGGAATTTACACAGTTCAGCTATGGGAAGCCTTCTCCAGTTGAACCTTTCCAGGATCAAAGAGACTTGTGTAAAATGTATTTATTTATTTGTTTCCCCAGTTGTTTTAGTTACCTTTCTTTTGTTGAAGTGGTAGTAGCTAGTGTCTTCCCTAAGAAGAGGCCAGCTGAACCATCTTTCAGGCTGGGCTTTAGGATAGGCGGTATAGGCAGTCACTACTGTGGTAGACCATCTGAGAAATATCAAAATACTCTTGTACCAACATGTTTCCTGAAACTCGTCCCTTTTGAGTATAGAGATGAAAAGATTTGGGGTGTTTTACTGCTCTTTGGAGTTGGTTCCCCCAGCAGTTGCTGGGCTGTGGTTTTTGGGCATGGCCCCTTCTGGCAGTCAACTGAATCTCTGTTCTGAAAGCATCCAGCTAAACTTGGAACCTCCCTGTTAAGCTGATCCTAACTTTAAGCATCTAAGAAAGATGACAGGTCTTTCATGGTGGGAAAAATCAGATTTGACAGCACTGAACTCTTGTTGGCACTTGGCTGCAATCACCTGTCGCCTTTCAGTGGGAGGGTGCATTCTACTCCCCCGGGGTCCCATCTCTCCCTGTGCCTTACCCTCAATTTCCCTTGCTCTTTCTTACCTGCTGGGCTCCTACAGTCATTTGGGTTAGCACTGTGTGCATTTTCTCTCTGACTTATAAACCTGTTCTTTAGCACGGTCCTGCTTTCTGTATGATGGTGGTTGCCATTCATAAAATAATCCTTAGACCCCAACTGGTCATACTGAAAGTGAGCTAATCAACTGTTGTGCTCATTGCTGAGCTTAACGGGAAGAGCATAGTCTTTTATTGTTTTTCTTTTGTTTAAGGAGCTGTTACGATAAAGATGAGGCTCCAGTTGACAACTGTACGTGAAGATTAGGCAGTTTACACACTGTTGGGTGAAGCCAAAACCACAGATGGCAATCAGCACAACAGGTTGTGAGAAGAGGGAGCTGACACAGGGGTTGGAGAGGGCATCTAGGGAAGTCATGCCCATCTCAATTCTAAAAGGTATGCTTTCAGTCTGTATGACCTACAAATCACTTTGATTTCTTTTAGAAATGGCCAATTACGAGTAAGGTATAGGTCAACATTCTACTTTTTATTGAAGTTATAATAATCACTCTTGGTACTTAAAGAGAATAGTTAGGGAAAACAGTTTTAAATGGGTGTATGGGTTGAAGAGATGCTTCGGTAGGGAAAATGGACAAAATGATTTAACATTCTGAAAAATGCATTCTGACCTCATTCTAATACATGCCATCAGTAAATTAAATTGAGATGCATTCCATTTGTGACAGATTTGCTTACAAAGGACATGAGACCTTGAAAGGGATTCTGTTTTCTGGTTTGTTTTCTTTGTAGATGAACCAGAAATGACTTCAGAGTGAGTGTAAGTAGAGAGAAGGTGAGTACAGAGAAGAGAAAGATGGTTGAGGTGTGGTTGGATCATGTCCTTTCCAGTTTCTGTTTCTTACATGCGGCATTCATAAGTTATCTGAGGAAGGTAATGTTTCGATTGGTCATTGGAAGACAGATCAACATGTTTGGAAAGTTTGCTTCTAAGGGACTTTGTAATTTGGCCAGAGAAAAGGATACGGGACTTCAGGCATCTCTGTGATGAGGAAGAGTCCTCTGTGGTTACCAGCATAGGCACAATTTTAGTAGGTGAGGGTGATGAATGTTGTCTGGTTTCCAGAAAGTCTGGACCAAAGAGCACAAGTGTGTTGGGAGAAAAGAGAATGAAGATAGTCTTTCTGTGCTTCTGGTTATTACTGCTGGGGGAAATTGGGCATCTGTTGGGGAACTCACATGTCCTATTTGTGGGCAGTGATTGTGGTAAAGATGAATGGGTGGCATCAGGAGTGGGGAGCCTTGGGCTAGGGAATTGTTCCAGACAGTTCCAGCTGTGTCCCAGCCTTGCTTTTGGTAAACCATGGCATTGTCACAAAACTATCCTGCCATAATAAGAGCTTGAATACTCAGCTATTGTCAATATATTTTTTGTACTGTTACACTTTTTAAAACTAAAAATTTCTTGTTGCAAGAGAAATTTTTTGTTTGATTATAAATGTGAAAGTATAGATAAAGAAAAAGGAGACTAAAAAATATTCCTAATCCCACTTAGGAGATTGAAGCACTGCTAACATTTGGGGTAGAAGTATAGTTCCCCTCTCCAATTTTGCTTTGAAACATTCTTCACTTAATAATATATGGTGGACTTAAGTCCCATCAATCAGTGCTCATCTAAGTTAGACCTGAGTGCATTTCCACTGAGAGGGAGCTTCCGTTCCCCAGAGGGAAAGGCTTGGGAGGAACTTATCTAGTCTCCCTCTTTTCCCCCATGGTGTAATGGGCTTATTGAAACAGTGAGCCGAGGAAAAAGGAACTGGACACGTATGGTCCATATTCTTCTGGGTTCTCTCTTCCAGGAAGAATAGGGAAGGAGACCAAACAATAGGTGTTGTTTTGGTCCTCTCTAGCCCTGTTTCTCTGTCAAAATGAAGCATTTTGCAGACATTCTTCCCTTTTAACTTGAAATGGGATACTAACAGCAGTGAAGACCTTCCCAACTGTGAAACTGTAGGAAGCAGTGCCAGGTTTACAGTTCCCTGTTTTTTCTGCAGGGTTCAGAGAATGTGACCATGACTCTTGGGTTTAGACAAGTGTAGGTGGACTGCTGGTCAGGGCAGAAAGTTGAAATAGATGGCCCTGGACCGGCGAAATGTTACTTTGTTGGTAATTTGAAGATGATCTTGGCTTTATCCAACACAGAAACCCTGAGGAAAAAAAACAACAAAAAGCCCCCACAAAAAAACACCTCAGTCCCAAATTGGGGTGTTTGGACTCTGTTGCCCAACAGGTATATATTTGGAAACTTCCAGGCCGATGTTTGGGAATATCCAGTGGTTGGCCATACAGACACAATATTAGGATGATTAATTAAATATTTGTTTTTCATCTTCTGTTGAGACACTATTTACCCCCAGTGCTATTTGCAGTGATATAAGGGCTTTCTTCTGCATCCACAGATAAGGTGAGGAAGGAGGAGTTGTAGGGGAAGGGGAAGTTCTTCTGGGGTTAGCCCTTTGCAGTCCATTCCTCTTCTCCATCTGAATGGCTACCACCTTCATTCCTTCTTGCACAGACGGTTTATCGGCTTCCTGTCTTTGAGTTTTTCTACAAGCCAGTCTGTCCTTTGACTAACTTCCTAATTAATGTGAAGCTCAGATTGTGTCTCTCTTGAAAATTCTGTGTTTTACACTGCTCACAGAAGAATATCCAGTCTCTTACTATGATATTCAAGGTCTTCCAAAACCTGTTCTCTACTTGTCTTACCCAAATTAATTCATTCATTCTGTGTGTTCCTGGGCGCCTATTAGAAGTACTGGAGACATAGTGGTGAGCATGACTTGGTTCGTTTTACTGTTTCTCCAAGGTCCTCATAGACTCACCCTCTCAGCTTCTGCTTCTCTGGGCCTTGGTGCTTACCATTTCCTCTAGCTGGGATGCTCGCTCTTCAAAACACTTGGTTAAAAATCTCTTAGAATTCAGTTAAATACCACCTCCTCCATGAAGTTGGCTGTGATTCCTCTAGCTAGAAACATTCTTTTCCTCTTCTGAGCTCCCTTAGATGCCAGTGTCTTCCTCTCCAGGGTGATGGGCTACACGCCCCCTTGCATTATAGTTGTTCCTAAATGTGTCCTCTCCCCCTGTCAACCAGTAAGCGATTTGAGAGCAATGAATACCTCCTATTTCTCTTTCTTGTTTCACTACTTGGAGGATAATAAAAGCACAATGATGAAGAATTTGGGCCTATATGGTCAGATAAATCTGGACCTAAATCTTGGTCCTTTCAATTTATCAGCTGCATGACCCACCCATCAACTGCAATTTACTCCCACCTCAGTTTTCTTATCTATAAAATGGGGTATTATTCCCATTGCTCAGAGATTTGGTTGTGAGAATTAAATAAGATAATCAATGTATAGTGGTTAACACTATTCTTGGCACAAAAATAAGTGCTTAGTAAACTTTACACTATTGGCCCTCGATATATATTTGCTGAATTACTAAATTAGGGATTGGTCTCTTAAGGAGTTCAATATTCAGTACCTGTTGTATGCCTAAAGGAATAATTCTGTAGTCATCTCTATAAAGTATTGTTTGGAAAGTTGAATTATCTGAAATCTTGTTTCTTCACTTTTACCTTCTTTAAATATACTGTCCAACTATATCCTTTTTCACATGTTCTCCTTGTGTTTGGATATTAATAGTACAACCAATGCTAAGTAGCAACTATGAAATGAACAGAATTTTTAAAAAGATCATCCGATAGCAGTGCTTTTGCCTGCATTTTCCCTGGGAAGAGAACTCAGTATTGGGAGGGGGCAAGGCTCTTTTGAAACCCCAGAGAAGTAATGGCTCCCGCAGAAATAGATGCAGGTCTCCTAATATAACCTAGTTCTATAATGAAGCTGGGCAAAAAAACACCTTCTTCTAACTTGTTCTCTTTTGAAGAACCAGATGGCCTTATTAAAAATATTCAACAATTATCACCAGTGATGGGGAAAAAATCTGGTTCTGTGCCGTGTACATGGAGAAGCAGTCCATGGTGTTGAAAACGATGATTGCAATGAGAGTTTCTGCCCTCAGGTTAATGGAAGTGGCAAGACGGCCAAAACCTGAATGAGAGACTCAGCATCAGGGCGGGAATAGGTTGGGAGAGGATGCAATCCAGTTCCTCAGGCTAAAATGAGGAGAGGTTAAGGGAGTAGCGTCGCATACTGCCTGCGAAAGGCAGTCAAGTGCGGTGGTGGAGGATGCACAGTTAGAAGCCAGGCTGCCAGAATGGACGAACCCTGCCGCCCGTCAGCCGTGGGCATCTGGGTAGTTATTTACCTCTCTGTGTCTTAGTGTCCTCACATGTGAAAAAGCGGGGTCATGGTACTTACTTCACAGGGGTGGAGTGAGGATGAAATCACTTAATGTGTGTGAAGCACTTAGAAGTTGGACAACCCAAGGTGAGTAGTTAGCAAATAGTAGCTGTTGTTAGTGGTGGAAGAAGAGAGAAGAGCCGGACATTATTCCTCTCTAAAGCAAGGAGATAGGTTAGCATTGGTGCATGGAGAATTGCTGTTTGGGAATTACGGGGAAGTAAGGGACCAAGGTAGAGTGGGGGGTGGGGGGCATGGAGGTGGAGGTGGTGCTCTGAACGGGTAGTGAGCTGTGCATACGATGTGCTTTTGAAGACTGGGGGGAGAGGTCCTCCCATTTAAGACTTTCTGGTGTGACAGTCCCTGAATCCCACCTTTGAACAACCTCTTCTTTGGGCCAGTCTCCACAGCTGTCAGTTAAGATGAAGACATTTGGTAATGGGGTCTAGGATAACCTCAAGTTACTAACATAGTAACTTTACAAAGCTTGAATTCGTTTATTCGAAGCTCTCAAAAGTTGAGACTTCTGAGGGAAGCATTGGGTGCTGAAAGAATACGCGGAAGAAAAATGCCAAAGGCAGCATCTACCTCCAGCCCAATTTTTTTTTCCTGAACTTGTAGAACTGAGAGGGGTGTGGGTAGGGCATGACAGGCCTCCTGGGCCCTGGACTTGGCCTTTCTAAATGCTGAATGCTTAATGTGGACAGAGACTGCCTAGGGAGGTTCCCCCGACTCAAGCCTTGGCCACTACCATATAGCTGAGAACAGGATGGTGGCTCCTAAATCCTGGCGATTCCCAGAGGTGGAAGAAACCTAGTGGTTTGGGGGGAATGCATAGTTCTACTTTGACACCTTGCTTGCTACCAGCATGCTATCTGTGAATAAAATCCTATAGCTGCTTTAAGGTGCCCAACATGGCATTTTAGTCACCACAAAGGATTAGTAATGGAGATTATTTGAATTTATTCTTATAGTAAAATTTTAAATGCTAAGTCAATGCATATTCTAAATTGGGACTAGAAAGAAAAGGCTCTTAGGGTGAAATTCTGTACGTCAGGCTTGATCAACAATTGGAATAGTATGGAGAGATTTAGAAATATCTGGTAATGTGTTATTAATAAGCCAGCAGAAATGAATCAACAATTTCAACTGAGAAACATTAATTTGCATAAAATACTCAATAAGAAAGAATGCAAAATATACGTTTTTCATCATATACAGTAATTGTGCAATCCAGACATTTTGAAACCTACCAACCAGGAAATTTATACATTGTCGACAACCAGATTAAATTTATAAATGAAGAGAAAAATGGTTTTTTGTTAACATTGTTTATTATATCTTGCAAATTACAATATTAACTGTGGTACACACAGAAACAGATAAGAGAAATCAGTTCTAAGTCCTTTAGAAGTGAAACAGTGGTTCCCTTCCACTAATAAAAAGGAAATGAATGCAATGTTAATAAGTAGCTCAGACTCTAGTCAAACTTGCACTCTAAAACACAAGCAAAATAGGAGTTTTGTTTTTAAAATTGGACGCTTTATTAGGAGAACGCATGACTTTGCATTCTGACTAGTGCCGAACCACAGGAATGGGGGCGGCGTGAACATGCCATGAAGAAGTCAGCGGTGGGGCCTGGGCAGGGACTGCTCACTCCACAACATTCCAGCGGCATCCAGAGGGTTGTGGAGCGCTTCCACAGCCTTGTGAAAGCTAACTGTGCCCATCTCTTCCCAATTCTGCATTCAGTGATGCCACATGGGTAACTCGTAACTGGCCATGGCAGGAGGATTTACACCAGGGAAAATGGCACATGCTCCAAATTAGGGCTTCTTGTCTGGGAGAGCTGCTTGTGAACTATTGAAAAATGTATTCTGTATGACCATGTGCAAATATTTAGTTTATTTATCCCTAAAATAGAGGAAAATATTTGAACCCCATGTAACTGTGATGTGGTTTGAATGAGATAATTTATGTAATTTTTAAAACAGCATCTAGCACATAATTCTCAATAAATGTTAGTGTTATATCTGGGACTATCAATGCTTAATGCCTTCTAGTAGCAAAATCAATCTGCTCTTTTTTTTTTTTGGTAAACGAGGATGAATCATAACAGTTAAATATTTATTGAATATTTGCATGTGCTAAGCAGAGTTATAAGCACATCCTATATATTTATGCCATTAAATCCCTACTCCAATGCCATGAGAGACATTCATTTGGTCCCCATTCTTCAAAGGATGAAACAGGCTTAGCAAGGAACTTATCCAAAGACATCAACAGTAGTACGTGTGGGATAGGAACCCAGGTAATTTACCTCTGGATCCCAAGTTGTTAAGCCTACACTCCTGTGCTTCCAGGAAAGCTCATAAAACATTAGCAAAAGACAAGAGCTTAGATGAACCTGGTCCAGTGCCTTGTTTTTCACAGATGTTGGAAATGAGACCAAGAGAGAGAATGACTTGTCCAAGGTCACACACAAGCTTCTGTGTTTCCTGATTCCAGTTCAGCCCTCTTTTTGTTTAAAAAGGAGATAGCAAGACAGCACCTACTTTTGAATAGAAATGGGAAAAGGATACACCCTGGAAGGAAATTTGAAAAACGAGGAAGGCATACCTAAAAAGAAAATACCTGGTGTTTTGGGATCTGTCTCATATGAGAGTTTGAGAGTTGATTTCCCTTCTCTGGACTAGACAGTGAATCTTTGGGTAAAAATGGGATGGAATTTGCATTGCAGGGAGAGTCAGAAGCTCACGAGCGGTCTTCCTACAAACTTTTAATGCACGCTCAGTGCAATACTCAAACCTTATTTAGATAGGAAATGCGTTGCTTTTCAGCTCTTGAAGGTTTCTAAGTGTCCAGGCCATCGTACCCTGCCGCCCTCACCCCTTCCCAAGCTGGAGCTACTTTGTGTGTGTGTGCGCGCACACGCCTACAGACATGCACTTGCACCTACCATTAGTCTCTGAAAGAAGTGTGTGGTTCCCATGTTCCCACCATTGGAAGGGTGCCCTGTCAGAGCCAAGAAAGCAGAGGTTGCGACTTGATGACAAAAGTTTGTTCAGAGTCTAACCTGAAGATGAATCTTATTAATCTTCACTAGGCAATTGTCCTGGCCCAGGTAATCTCATTAGCTGTGGCACCAGGGGCGAGTCTGCTCTTCAATCCCCGGAGGGAACAGAGTGATTCGGGAGGCTCCCGAGACCTCGGCCTGTGCGTTCTTCCTGGTGCACAAACCTGCAGCTACGTTGGCAGAACAAAATCTCGTGAATTTTTGGCATAACTTGCTCAGGAACATGATGGCAAATTACGAACATTTTCTATTTTTATAGGTAGGAAAACTTTATATAGAGATTGACCTACGACATGATGCTTTTTATAGAAATTTGGAGTTGGTCAGGCTGAGGAGTTGTAGGCAGGAAGGAGATGGTGCAGGAGCGTGAATGAATTGAAGATTGCCTTTGACAAAGGATATTTTAGAGGCAGTGGGTAGGACAGGGTGAATTTTAGAGTTTTGGGTCTGGGAGAACAGCTAAGATCAGCTTCTAGGAGCAGAGCCTGAGCCCAGGATTCCCGTGTATGTGACTTATGGAGGAGGTGCCCTCAGGAGAAGGGGAGTGAGGTGAGCAGAAGGGAAGAAATTAAAGAATGGGGTCTCAGCTGGAGCCTGGCTTCAGCGGGGACCTATCCTCAGCTACACCCCTGAGATGGTTGCCCCTTCAAGCAAGGGGCCGGCCCTCTGTGCCTGAGGTGGTAGATCATTGGCTACTGGCATAAATCCCCAGGTGAAGCAGCTCCAGGTGGCCTAGGGTGATTCTCCTGAGATGGGCAGAGCTGTGTGTTGATTGGCACTGACAGTCACTACGGCTGGGGCTGGCAACATCGATCTGGCAGAAGGAACATGGGCAAGCAGCAAAGCATCCACTGCCCTCAGCTAATAACCTGGGCATGTGGTATTGGGAATTTGTGTCCAATCAAAATTATGTTGGGGAAAAGGCATTTGAAGGCCCCATTGAAAATTCTAAGTAGTGGAACAGACAGGTTTCAGAGCAGGCTGCAGCAACAGTTGGAATCAGCTAGGCCCTGAGAGGATCGGAGAACCCTGGGTGCGGACAGTGAGTGGCCTGAAGTCCTTGTAGGACACCAGATGTGCGAGTTGTCCCCTTCTCTCCTGGTCTCGAAGTGTTGGCTGGAAGATGCTCTTGGAGTTTGCTTGGCTGCTAAAGGGATCATTATTGTTTGGGGATTGGGAAATTCTCTAATGTTTGGGGAAGGGCAAATTGGGGATGGAATGGGAGACCCAGAGGTTCAGTTTTTCCATGGGGCTGTGGTGGTGACCTCAGGTCTGGTGCTGGTGCTGTGAGGACAGAATGGCAGGGGGAGGAAAGAAGATGGCATCCTGCCTCTGGACTTCAGGGCTTCCTTGTCCTCTGTTCCTGGCCAGCTGAGACCGAGTCCCGGCCACTGAGTAACTGCATGGCCCGGAGGCAAGCTGTTTAACCTTTCGGTGCCTCTCTTTCTCCACCAATAAAATGAGGCTGATGATAGTCTGTTACCGTGAGGACTCCATAAGATAACATATTTAAAGTTCTTTGCATGAAGTTAGTGCCAATAAATTGTATTATTATGAGATACTACTGTGCATCGTTAATGGATCTTATTACCAGTGAAAGATTGAATCTCTTACCTTCTTCCTTTCCATATATCACATACTTTGAATGTGTTCAGGTTGTGGTTGAATATCTAAACTAAGGGAAAATTAAAAAAAAAAAAGAATTTGGAGTGTCACAAAAGAGCAGGCACTTAACATTTTCCCGCATATGTTATTACTGTTCAATGTGGTGATTTTCTTTTATTCTGTGTACTTACATTCATGAAACTGATTTAGGGGTAGTTAGACCCCAGGAGATGAAACAAAGTGGAAGTAAAACTCTGTTACCATGTAAGGGGCTGGCAACATTTGACTTTGAATTAGCCAGGTTAAAATGAGCTTGTATTTTAATACAATAACAATAAGACAGTCTAGGCAGTTGAGGAGTGGGAATTGTTTTGAATTACATACTATTTGGGGAAAAAAAGAGCTGTGCTCCGAATAACAAGGTTTTACTGTACATTGCATATTGTATGAATTCTGCTGTCTCTTAGAAATACTCTTTGTATTTTGAGTTTTTTATGGTTGTCATGCCATTCTGGGAGCTACTCAGATCTTTGTGTTATTCTATTGTCAGCCATAATGAAATAATTGGGATGACAATTATTTGCTTGTTTGGTTTCAAAAGTTTTCTGTGTTCCTTCTATTGTCTCCCTCACGGTGCCATGGTGTGATATATCATGCCTACCTTGATTCCAAGAACAACAACCAAAAAAAAAAAGCATTATTATTATTATTTTTTTTTTTTCTGTAGAAGTGCCTCCTTAAACACTGAGTTGAATGGAGCTATGTTAAAAGTCCTATAGTGAGCATTAAAAATAATTGCAGCCACCCCTAACTCAAATAGTTGAGACATACTGAGCTGGGAGATGAGGTCACAGTCTCTCGTGGCACTTAGCAGTCTAATTTTACCCGTTCCAAATCAAAACAGACTGACAACGAGAGAGAGCATTTGAGATCGCACTTGGTAGAAAATTCTGGAAGTATGGCAGCGCAGGTTGTTCCTAGCCCAGGTTAGCGATCGGATGGTGTGCTCCCTGGTTGTGAAAACAGTAACTCGAGCTCCCGCCTCTACGCTGACCCTATCCAGAGATTTTTGGGAATTAATTAAGGTTTAGCAGTGAAGGTTTGGATCGGCGCAGAGATGGTTGTCGCCGTCACTCCACTTTATAGTCTTGCCAGGAAGGGGCTTAGCCAGGGCTCCCTTCAGGCCTGGAATGGCATGCTTTGAAAGTGCTCCAGTGACACGTTGAGGACAGGGGCCAGATGCGACCCAGACCCAGACAGTGTGGCTGCATTGTGTGTTTTTTGAAGTCAAACTTGTCTTCAAACACAAACATTACCACTTACTGGGACTTAACTTCTGAGTCCTCTTAGTTGTTTCAAAAAAAAAAAAAAAAAAAAAGGAGGTGTCAGGGAATACAATTGTCCTTGCCTGGTAGCATTATTGTGAGAATTGAGTGAGATCACGCAAGTAAAGAAGACACTAAGCCTGGAGCATAATACATGCTTCTCAGATAGTAACCCAGTACTAACGTGGTTGTGTGCTTCTTCCGGGCCCTGCCATTGTGCCCTGGGTGTGTATGCCTCGGCTACCAGCGTTTGTGCGTGCCCAGGGTCAGAGCACACAGCCCTGGGTTGCAGGCCGTGATAGCGACACCCCCTTCCTGGGCCACATGGAGCTGACCTCTCCGTTTTGCCCTCACCTGACTCTGAGGGTTAGGGGGGGAGCAGATGGAAAAGAGCAGTTGGTGGTTAGAAATATCCAGCAGGAGGCGAGGGAAGAGTACGACCCTGCATTCCACATTTGAGTCAATTGTTTCAGTCTGTCATTGTAGAGATGCATGTGTGTATGTAAATACATGCATATACCACGCACATCCACGTGTGAAGCTCAAATATTGTCTAGAGGAGGACAAAATATCTTGATGAAAATGAATAATTCAGCTAATCACCCAGATGTTTTAGCTATATGGTGCCGCACAGCTGGGTGATCTAGCTGTTTGGTGACTTGCAAATAAAGCATGTAGATAATAGAATCTCCTTTTTTTTCCTCCAGATTTTTGGCATCGCTTAGACATAATCTAAATGATATGGCAACATATGGTAAAATCTCTCACATTCAAAAGCATACAAGCAGCTAGCTAACACTTTCTACTAAAAAAAAATTGCTCATAGGTATTTTGATGAATCTAAAATTTTCACAAAGCACATCGTTTGAAAGAAATATGGCAGCAAAACAAACTGCTGCATTCAAAGCAGGGGTACTGGAAAGTGTCAGGCAAACATTTTTAACCTCATGTTTGTGTGCGGTCTGGTCAAAATAGATTTTCTTTTATGGAAGTAGTTTTAAAAAGGGCTAAAAGACAAAGATTTAGTATTGCAGGATGTCCTTCAGGTTTGTCTAAGAAGCTTTAAGAATTCTGTGTTTGGCATCCAGCTATGACTCTCATTAAGTAAGCATTTTTGCTTTCTGATGTGTGCAGTTTGAAGGAACCAGTTTCATGTTATACTTTGGAATTAATTACTGTGGAAAGTTCATGTAATGTGACTGTAAAACAGAAATCAAGTTGGACAGGAAGCAAAGTGGATGAGCAGGAAGCTAAAATAAACACCACGGCAACATGTGAGAGGTGGAAGATTTACAGAGTTTTTAGATCATCAGGATGTTAGTTTCAATTTTTTAGATCCAAATCTTTAAGTGTTTTTCTCTAACTAATGGGATGATTGAAATTATAGAGTAAGAAGATAATTTACTGCACTGGAATTTCCATTCCTGGTGCAGACCTCTAAAGAATTATGGAGTCTGAGAACTGGACGGGCTGATAGAGAACAGCTCTCTCGCGTCCCACATGTAAATGGTTCAGTGTCCAGGTACGTAATTTACAAGTGAGGCAGAGCAAAGAGTCAGAGCGTAGGTAGGTGCCCATTTGAAGACTCCAGGCACCACTAGGGAAGGAGGAGAGTTTCCTGGCACAGATAATCAACTCCACCCCTATTGCTGCCATGCAGGAAGTTGACCCCATGTGAGGGGCTGCTCCCACTTTTCTAGAAAATCCAGAAGTCTAGATTTCTATGCGATGTTTCCAAGATGTTTAAGTTTTGGCTTACTCAGTTTTCAGCCTATGGATCTCCAGTTTGGACTTTTGCCATAGTCTAACCACACATCTTAAAGATATGGAAACCAGGCCCAGAGAAGTTGAGTCCCTTGTTAGAACTCCTGCAGCTAAGGGATGGCCCTGGGACTCGGACCCAGATCATCCGCCTCTTCTCTTGTGTTACGCTTCGTGGAGAGCATAGGTTCTACTCCTAACAGGCTTCAACAAGAGCTGGTGAGATGAATTCCATGGATTCTTAAAGGTTTAATAATTAAACTCTAGTACTCCCTGACAATTTCCCTAAGATAAATATTTACTCAACAAATATTTGTCATTGGTCTTTCTTTTTTAATGTCTACATTTTTCTTTGTTCTACTTTGTCTTTGTTCAGCTCCAGTTACTTTTCTTCACTTATATTCAATATTTCTTCCTTTCTCAAACAATGCTTCCACATTCTCTTCAACATCATCTGTTTCTATGTTTGAATTTTACTCCTTATAACTCAGTCTCCCAAGGTCTGAAAGTATTTTTAATTGATAATATCTCTACTATATAGTGCTATGCATTCATCAGAGGGAATAAAATATAAGTTTGTAAATCTGAACAGCCAGGAGAATCCATTTCCCATGAAGGATGCCACTACTTAATCCCCACAGGGTATGAAGAGAATGTCCACCTATCATAAGCCTCGAGATCCTGAATTTAATGCCTGCAAGAGAAGAAGCACTTGTCTAAAGATTCAGGCATGTGTAGTCTGGGATTGATTTCTGTGACTCCAAATAATGTTTGAAAAATTCATTTCCAAAAGCATAAGGTGTAGGGAAAGGGAAAGTCCTCTTGTGAGGACACAGGGGTGAGACACAAGAAGGGAGTCCATCTCCACTGGCCTCTTAACTACATCCACACTATATAGCACCAGACTAGGGACAGTGCTACTCACACCTTTGTTTAGGCTTGATGGGGAACTACACTGTGATGCTGTTACTGACCATCTCCTATGTTTGGATGGCACTTCAGCTGTCCGAGAACTTCCACGTGTTACTCTCCCCATTTAGCTGTAAGGAAACCGAGGCTCAGAGAGGGGAAGAGATTTGCTCAATCCTTCACAGTCAGGTCGAGGAAGAGCTAGACCAGAAGTTGGTCAACTCCAGCTCTCTTTCTGCCGAGCACCATCTTAGCTTTAGGGTCGCTCTAGCTCGCTCCCATGTTGCATTGATGGGCCCAAAGAGAGGACCAGCAGGAATAATTTTGTACATTTTCCTACCCTAGGTAATTGCTGCTGTGAAGACAATGGCTATATCTGGAAGTAATTACCAATATTAGTAGAAGATCTCTAACTCTCAGACACTATTATTTGTGCACAAGGGCGGTTTGGGTAGAAAAAGAAAAAACTGTTTCCTGGCTGGGATTTTCAGACTAGCAAATTGGCTATCCTGACTTAAATTCATATTGTTATCAATTGGTGGTAGAATTTGTGTTCTGGGCTGTGCATATGCTAAGCAGTGATTTTCCCTACTTGCCTGATTATGGAATAGTGCACACGTTTTACCTTGTGACAGAAGGAAACAGCTTGTGTTGCCTCAGGAGGAAATCTCTCATCTAATAATTATGCTCTGAGGCGTTGGCATTGCTAAATGCTGACCCATGGGCAGGCCATGGAGAGAATCGCAGAAAAAGCAGCTTTGTTCAGGGCCTTCTCCTCAACTAGATTTAAAAAACAAATGTCTTCAGAGAGAAGCCCTGAAGGGTGAGAGGCAGCAAACAGCCAGATTATTAAAGCATTCGTCATGAAGTTACAGGCGGGCCCAGGAAGGGTGCCAGTCCCGCTGGTGGGGCTGCCTTGCCAAAAATTTCTTGTAAATTATCGAGTTCCCAAAAGAAATCTCGAGGCATGAAAAAGGAAAGGGCAGAGGTACTCCCTTGCAATTCTAATTCAATAGTTTCTGAACTGTAGCTTCAGAGACCTGTCAAGGGAAGCGGTCTGCAACATGAGGGAGGCTGAATTTCGGGGCACGGAAGATGGGATATTTAGGATGACTGTGGTGATGGTCCCTGGAGGTGTATATTTGCAGACCTGTTTGTTTACGTGAATGACAACACATTTATCATGTCTGCTTTTTCTCTTCTAACAGAATGAATATTTTGAATATTGATAGATTCACTTTTGATGATCATTATAAATGGAATAATGGAATAAGTTAATTCCAATTCAGTTCATAGAGGAATGTACTAAATTTTTGCTTTAACCTCAGTACAGTACTTGGCCATATTGCTTCTTTGGCTTTAGCTTTGACCTTGACCATGGCCTTTAAAGCTGAGTAACCAAATATCCTGCTTCAGTATTATGAAAGGCACCTCTGAACTTGGGATGCTCAATGATTACATGATTGTATTATCATGTATTATCAGCATGCTAAAACCAGTAATAGGAACAAAGCATGTCCATCTGAATAATCACATAAAATACAGGTAAACATCCTACATGTAATGTGCTTTTTATTTTGAAATCTCTGTCCATTTGAAATACAAATGTATGTTTATTATTGTTGCAGGAGTAAAGTGTTTTAGTTATTGATGATGAATGTTAATAATCTTATGAACAAAACAGTTTAGAACCTTCAAATAAGTGGGTCTATAGACAGTTAATTTTAATAGATAATGGATTAGCTACGTAGCTTTAAGGATGATTCTATCCTTTTTGAACCAGTAAACATTTATAGACAAATAATAAAAAAAAAAAAGTAACAATACAGATTGCATTACATCATAATTACCAGCTTTGTAGAATTGTTTGTTTGCATTGGAAAAATTAAAATAGAACTTTAAGAATGGTATTTGATTTTTAGTTGTTTAATTCCATTTAAATGTGTATTTTTTTTTTTAAGTTCTATTTAGGAAATTCTTCACAGAGATATTATTCCTGCCAAATTTTAAAAATCTGACTAGTAACATTTTTAAAGTTAGGCTTATTGAGGTATGATTATATACAGTGAAAGCTGCCCTCGTAGGTATACAATTTTATGAGTTTTGACAAATATAAATAATCATGTAATCACCATCAAAATAAAAATAGAGGCTACATCTCTATTAATTTTCTAGGGCTACCTTTACAAAATACTACAGACTAGGTGACTTAAACAACAGGTATTTTCTCTTGGTTCTAGAGGCTGGAAGTCTAAGATCTAGGTGTTGGCAAGTGTGGTTTCTTCTAAGGCCTCCTGTGGATGGTGCTTTCCCACTGTGTCCTCACGTGCTCTCTCCTCTGTATGGGTGAACCTCTGGCGTCTCAGGGGTCCAAATTTCCGCTTCCTGTAAGGGCACCAGTCATATCTCCTGGCCTTCATTTTAATTTCATCACATCTTTAAAGATTTTATCTTCAAATTACAGTCATATTCTGAAGTTTTGGGGGTGAGGGCTTCAACATAGTTTCAGGGGACAGTTCAACCCATAACAGCTTCCCGAACAGTTCCCTCCTGCCCTTTTGCCGTCAGTCCTCTTCCCTGACCCTAGCTCATGGCAATACTAATATTTTCCATCCCTATCACCTTTTTTTTTTTTTTTTTTTTTTACCCCAGAATGTTATGTAAATGAAATTTAGAGAGCTCTCCTGAGGGATGCCTGGTTGGAAGTGATGGGTTTATCATTCGCTGATACTGATCCAGGCAAGGAAAGCCCAGCGGCTGATCCTTCTCACAAGGGTGCACATTTCCAGTGCTCCAAGGGCTGGACAAACCTCCTTGGCTGCCCTTTTCCTAGACGCCAGGGCTGTTTTCCTAGAGGTCAGGGCTATACAGGTCTTTCTTCAGATCATTTACAAGGCAACTGGCAAGCTTATAAGTTTGATGATATCAATGGCCACAGCCATTTGCAGACCACTCATAATGTGCCAGGCATCAGGTTAAATGCTTTAAGTAAGTTCTCGTGAATCCCCCCATGACAGCGTAATGAATTCTCCTCCTCATTCAGTTAGGCCTTATTGGAAATGAGGTATGTGTGTTTCTCCAATTTTAGAGATACATACATGGAAGTTTAAAGTGCTTAAGGTATTTGTCAAGTTCTTACATCCTTTTTACGTTCAAACTTATTTTCTGATTCCAACAACTTAATGGGGTGACTTTCCAATGTCTTCACTGTGCATTTAATGGGGCAACAGGAAAATTCTCTTTACGGGCTTCCCCCCACCCTTGCCCCCAACACAGGTCAAGCTGCCCTGGGCCCATGATGAGGAAGAGGATGGAGTATGAGATGATACTGATGATAAAAAATGAATCATTTCCCTGCTCTTTCCTAGAACATATTAAAACAAAGGAGATTTTTTTTTTTTTAAAGATTTTATTTATTTATTTGACAGAGAGAGACAGTGAGAGAGGGAACACAAGCAGGCAGAGTGGGAGAGGGAGAAGCAGGCTCCCTGCTGAACAGAGAGCCCGATGCGGGGCTCGATCCCAGGACCCTGGGATTATGACCTGAGCCGAAGGCAGACGCTTAACGACTGAGCCACCCAGGTGCCCCAAAACAGGAGATTTTTTAAAAACCATGATCTCATTTGATCCTGTCAGCACAGCTATTTTTGATCTGTCTTTCCTAAAGGAAGCCCCCTCTGTTACGGGTTCATAGAACCTCAGTCCTGAAGAATTGGAAGATGCCAAAGAAATTCTTTAAAGTCATAATATTTCAGAGAGAAACATCTTAGCCTAATGGCCATGAAATTAATGAAATTCTCTTGCTCTCTTTTTAAACAAATGAAAAAGCTGAGGCCAGGAAAATTGCAGTAACTTGATCAGCCTCACAGAAATGGATTCCTGGCTGCTCGATTCTCAGTTTATTGTTTGCGCTCTGCCTGCCCCTCACCTCAGAAGTAGAGTCAGGTGAAATTCTCACCACTAGAGTTACATTTTCTTTTTTTTTTTTCCTGGCCTAAGGCAGGATTGACATATGGGATTCATTTTCTATTCCAGCTCTAATATACTTGAAGTGGTTACTAAAAGCACAGTATTGAGCAGGGCTTTGAATGTGCATCTGGGCCTAATGGGAAGGAGGATCATAACTGATTCCTGATGTCTGCCATGGATACAGGATGGGGACAGTAGCAGCACCCAGATCTGCCAACCCTGGGTTAAGGCATTGCCACTCCAGGAGTCTTCTTTAAAAAAGGAACGTCTTTTGGAATAATACATCACCATTAACAACTTGTGATAAATACATCTTATCAGCAGTTAGTGACTATTGGAGCTAGGCGAGATTGGCAGAGAAACGGAAGATACGTGGGTCTAGCACTTGGGAAATGGCTCATAGAGGACAGACTCAGGTGGAGAGCTGCGGACTTGCTGGGTCGGGGTCTGGGCCAGCAAGGACAGTCGGTGGCAGAATGAGAGCCTGGGGTGTCTGCTGGCTCGCAGAGCTATGGCTAGCACTGACAGGCAGAAATGATTTGGAAATTGGAAGTGGGAAGGCACTAGGATGACCAGCTGTCCCAGTCTGTTTGGGATGCAGGACTTCCCAGTTTTAAAACAAAGATAGTCCTAGGGAAACTAGGGGGATTGGTCACCCTAGATGGCACGGACACAAATTTTGCATGCATCATAGTTTAAGGTGAGTCCTACCATCATACTATGGGTCAGGGTATTAATAAGTTATTGCTGCAATAATGCTGTAAAACGAACAAACCAAAAATCTTAATGGCTTATTAGCCACCAATATCTTTCTTTTTCAGCTCTGTAGGTTTGCTATGGTTTGATCAAGGCTGGCCTCAGGAGGACTCTAGTTTGAGAACTGAATACAAGTCTCTTTCATAGGCTTTGTCATTATCCTTGAACCAATGACTTCTGGAGCAATTTTTCTTATAGAAACAGCGAGCACAAGAGGCCAAGGCAAATGGTGCAAATACACTTAAAGCCTTGACTCACGACTAATATTCCATTGGCTTAAGTAAGTCATGGGGTGACATCCAACATCACTGGAGTAGATGAAGGTACTCCACTTTCTCGGATGCCATATTCCTGCGGGGGCATGAGGCAAAGTGCACAGAAGGCTATTCCTTCTATAAGGCGCAGATGAAGAGTGGGAACAACACTCCATCTACAAAGTCAGCCAGTAACTTGAGTGCATGGTGGCAACAAAATATATCTGTATTTCTCCATTGGCTGGCATGATAGGGGCCCCCAAACTGCTTGATAAATGAATGAACACCTAGAGAATCGTCTCTAATAAAGTGGCACGTGTTCCCACTAAAAAAGTCATTTGGCTCCTCTGTCATTAGATGGTAGGAGCTCTTGAGCGCTGCTGAAGATCAGATGCCCTAATGACTGTTTAAGAATCTCTCCTTCCTTTGACCTCCTGATACCCCTTGCTGTCTGTAAGGTTTTTTTTTTTTTTTTTTTTTAACTCCTACTTCTGTGTCTCTCATCCTCCAGTTAGACGGCCGGCTCCTCTCGGCCCAGAGAAGTGTGAGAGCTGTCCTTGGCCCTTCCCACACTAGGAAGACAGGTGCCTTGCATATTCCAGGGACGTGTTATGTGCCCTTGCTCACTCTGGTCCCTCTCCAGCTCTTCCTTCACACCTCACCCATGGGTCGACACATGGCTAGCTGGTGTTCCAAATGCGTTTGACTTGAAAACCAGGCATGTGACTTTGAAACTTTTTTTAGGTTTCAGAATTAAATGCAAACCTGCCCTTCCCCCACCTCTGTCTCCATGGTCACCGTGTGTGTGTGTGTGTGTGTGTGTGTAATAGATTTGTGAAATCATTCTGAATGTTTTTTATGATCCTAGCTTTAGATTTCTAGTTTCAGATTCTACTAATTTTTTATTTATTTTTTACTAAGCAATGAAAAGAACGGCTAGATGGGGGAAACAGTAGGAAAAGTCAGCCAAATATTAGATGAGCTTGCATGGAAGTTGAACCTTCTCTGGCACATAAAGGAATTCAGAAGCCTCTATTTCTCTTAGCAAGAACTCAGGTGTTCTTTAATACTTAGGGTCCAAGGCATGCAGGAAAGTATGAAGGCTCAGAGCACTTCAGGTCAAACTTGACTTTCAGCTCTGAAGACTTCCAAAAAACAAAGTCTGAGCTTGTTGCCTAGCAGAAGCCAGTTTCCTTTCAAGCTAGACAATTGATTCAGAGGCTCAAAATAAAGCCACTGGACCAAACCAGCTGCGCTCTCTGGACGGGCACGGTGCACCACCATTTACTCTGTTTCATATAAGGTGGAAGGAACACAGCCGAACACAGATGTCTCTCCCTACTGAAAATAAACCTGTTCCTGAAGAGTTGGCTGCATAATAAATCTTATATAAAATTGTACTCTCTCTCTGACTCCAATAAAACAGTGGAAAATACTTTCCAATAAAAAAAAGTGGCCTCTTAATGCCATAATACCATGTGACAGAATGAGAGGCCGAGAGGAAATAGGAGGTTCATGTCACTTAAAGAGAATTACAAATTACAGATGCTGTAACTGGATGCTGGCTGGTAGATGTCCTTTTGTGACCTATTGCTAATGGATGAATGGGCAAGATATGAAAACCCTGCGGATGAAATGGGTGTGGGATCACTTCAGGGATTTTCTTTCCCCGTACGTGGGTTTTAGAGTTGTGATTTTTCCCTCCCTATGCCTTTTTCCTCTCCTCTTTATCTCCCATTGTTACAGCTAGGTACACTGAAAGAAAATCTGAGTGCTTTTCAGCACTTCTGACCTTTTCCTGTCTTCAACCCTGAGGGATATAATACAGTCCTATAATCGGTAACTCACTAGGACTGATTTTCACTGGGTGAATGTCTCCTGCGGGAGCGGGGGAAGGTTGTGTGTAGTTGGAAGAGTTAACTTTCCTTCCCCTGGCCCAACTGATCAGTATTTGTGACATGCATTATGTCATTTCCTATGTTTCTACTGTCTGTGTTTTGATGAACGTGGTCAATCACTTTCTATGCCTCAGTTTCCCCAAGTGTAAAGTAGACATAAAGATATTTGCTCTCCCAGAAAGTTTCAAGCAGGGCACTTCTGTCTTCTATGCAGCAATTGGAAATGGGGGTGTTATCTGGGTTGTTACAAAGACTGTGGTAGGAGGGGACCAGGGATGCTCAATGTCTTGCAATGCACAGGACAGTCCCACACAATAATTTGTCCCACCCCAAATGAGAAACACTGCAAATAGATATGAGTGTTCTGTGGAGTCTAAAATGGCAAACAAGGGGTGCCTGGGTGGCTCAGTCGTTAAGTGTCTGCCTTCGGCTTAGGTCATGATTCCAGGGTCCTGGGATTGAGCCCCGCATCGGGCTCCCTGCTCCAAGGGAAGCCTGCTTCTCCCTCTCCCACTCCCTCTGCTTGTGTTCCCTCTCTCACGGTCTCTCTCTCCCTGTCAAATAAATAAGATCTTAAAAAAATAAAATAGCAAACAAATGCAAAGGAATCCATAGCTAATGTCATTGCCATTTTTTAAAATTTCTTTCCTTTTTTCTTTACTTTCACCTTATTTATATTTTTTCATTTAAATTCACTTAATTAATATATAGTGTATTATTAGTTTCAGAGGTAGAGGTCAATGATTCATCAGTCTTATATAATACCCAGTGCTCATTACATCACATACCCTCCTTAATATCATTCACCCAGTTACCCCCTCCCCTCCAACAACCCTCAGTTTGTTTCCTATGATTAAAAGTCTCTTATAGTTTGTCTCCCTCTCTGATTTCATCTTGTTTCATTTTTCCCTCCCTTCCCCTATGATCCTCTGTTTTGTTTCGTAAATTCCACATATGAGTGAGATCACATGATAATTGTCTTTTTCTGATTGACTTATTTTGCTTAGCATAATACCCTTTAGTTCCATCCATGTTGTTGCAAATGGTAAGATTTCTCTTTTTTGATGGCTGAGTAATATTCCATTATGTGTGTGTGTGTGTGTGTGTGTGTGTGTGTGTGTGTGTATACACCACTTCTTCTTTACTCATCTGTTGATGGACATCTGGGCTCTTTCCATAGTTTGGCTGTTGTGGACATTGCTGCTATAAACACTAGGGTGCACATGCCCCTTCAGATCACTACATTTGTATCTTTGGGGTAAATACCCAGTAGTGCAATTGCTGGGTCGTGTGGTAGCTCTATTTTCAACTTTTTGAGGAACCTCCGTACTGTTTTCCAGAGTGGCTGCACCAGCTTGCATTCCCACCAACAGTGTAAGAGGGTTCCCCTTTCTCTGCATCCCCGCCAACGTCTGTCGTTTCCTGACTTGTTAATTTTAGCCATTCTGACTGGTGTGAGGTGGTATCTCATTGAGGTTTTGATTTGGATTTCCCTGATGCCGAGTGATGTTGAGCACTTTTTCATGTGTCTGTTGGCCATTTGGATGTCTTCTTTGGAAAAATGTCTGTTCATGTCTTCTGCCCATGTCTTGATTAGATTATTTGTTCTTTGGGTGTTGAGTTTGATAAGTTCTTTACAGATTTTGGATACTAGCCCTTTATCTGATATGTCATTTGCAAGTATCTTCTCCCATTCTGTTGGTTGTCTTTTGGTTTTGTCGACTGTTTCCTTTGCTGTGCAAAAGCTTTTTATCTTGATGAAATCCCAATAGTTCACTTTTGCCTTTGTTTCCCTTGCCTTTGGCGATGTGTCTAGCAAGAAGTTCCTGTGATTGAGGTCCCAGAGGTTGCTGCCTGTGTTCTCCTCTAGGATTTTGATGGATTCCTGTCTAACGTGTAGGTCTTTCCTACATTTTGAGTTTATCTTTGTGTGTGGTGTAAGAAAATGGTCTAGTTTCATTCTGCATGTGGCTGTCCAATTTTCCCAACACCATTTGTTGAAGAGACTGTCTTTTTTTCCATTGGCTGTTTCCTGCTTTGTTGAAGATTAGTTGACCATAGAGTTGAGGGTCCATTTCTGGGCTCTCTATTCTGTTCCATTGGTCTATGTGTCTGTTTTTGTGCCAGTACCATACTGTCTTGATGATGACAGCTTTGTAATAGAGCTTAAAGTCTGGAATTGTGATGCCACTAACTTTGATTTTCTTTTCAACATTCCTTTGGCTTATTTGGGGTATTTTCTGGGTCCATAAAATTTAGGATTATTTGTTCCAGCTCTGTGAAAAAAGTTGATGGTATTTTGATAGGGATTGAATGTGCAGATTGCTCTAGGTAACATTGACATCTTCACAATATTTGTTCTTCCAATCTGTGAGCATGGGACGTTTTTCCATTTCTTTGTGTCTTCCTCAATTTTTTTTCATGATTGTTCCGTAGTTTTCAAGGTATAGGTCCTTTGCCTTTTCGGTTAGGTTTATTCCTAGGTATCTTATGGTTTTTTGGGTGCAATTGTAAATGGGATTGACTCCTTAATTTCTCTTTCTTCTGTCTCGTTGGTATATAGAAATGCAACTGATTTTTGTGCATTGATTTTATATTCTGCCACTTTGCTGAATTCCTGTATGAGTACTAGCAAGTTTGGGGTAGAGTCTTTTGGGTTTTCCACAGAGTATCATGTCATCTGTGAAGAGTGAGAATTTGACTTCTTCTTTGCCAATTTGGATGCCTTTTATTTCTTTCTATTGTCTGATTGCCGAGGCTAAGACTTCTAGTACTATGCTGAACAATAGTGGTGATAGTGGACATCCCTGTCATGTTCCTGACCTTAAAGGAAAATCTCTTAGTTTTTCCCCATTGAGAATGATATTCGCTGTGGGCTTTTCATAGATGGCTTTTATGATATTGAGGTATGTTCCCTCTAGCCCTACACTGTGAAGAGTTGTAATCAAGAACGATGCTGTACTTTGTCAAATGCTTTTTCGGCATCTATGAGAGGATCATATGGTTTTTGTCCTTTCTTTTATTAATGTCTTGTATCACATTGATTTGCGGATGTTGAACCCTTGCAGCCCAGGAATAAATCTCACTTGGTTGTGGTGAATAATCCTTTTAATGTATTGCTGGATCCTATTGGCTAGTATCTTGGTGAGAATTTTTGATCCATGTTCATCAGGGATATTGGTCTGTAATTCTCCTTTTAGGTGGGGGGGTCTGTGTCTGGTTTGGGGTGTCATTGCCATTCTTCCCAAGAGTACTGCACTGATTCTTTGAAGGGTTGCTGCCTTGTGATACCACTTGCTTTGGCTCTGTTCCTACCTGTTTGCAAGAGGGGAACTCTTACTCGCTCCTTGGTATAAGACAGGTGAGTTCATCATCTATTCATCTAAGCCCATTTAAGAAAATAACACCACTAATTACCATGGTAATATCTACTCTTAAATGAGCACTTACTATTCTATAGTTGCAAAACCAAAAAGCTTTCATGCTTTATCCCACTTATTCTTCATGACGACCTTTGCAGAAGGACCTGGGGATATCTAGCCCAGAGACAGGGAAACTGGTTACCAAACCTTGCACACTTCATTTTGAGCTTGCAAGTGGTGGTGAGGGTGGTGCGTTGCTTGGGTAACAAAGCATCCTCTCTGCTGTCTTTGCTTCCTCCAGCTTTTCCTCTACTCAATCTTAAAGAAACAAGAAAACTGAGGTGTGAACTCTTTAACAAAGGGATTCAGGGCCAGCGGTTGAGTTTGTAGGCATACAGTGTAGTTCCCCTCTCCAGAGATCATCAGCCAGGTGAGGCCCGCACTGTGATTGGTGCTCGCTGGAGCAGGGCAGTGTGGCAGGCCTGGGCGTCCTCAGTGCTATCGCTGTCTGAAGCTTACAGGGTGCCCAAGCCCTTCAACCCCCATGATGTTCCATGGTGATGCTTTGGGACACATGGAGCCTGGCCCTCCTTTGAAGACTGCTTTTAGCTTGGCCCTGGTTTGGCAGAGAGGGTCAAAATGGCCCCTAGAATATCTTCACTTGTTGTGGATGACATGCGTCTGTATGCTTTCTCCTCTTGAGTGTTTTTGCTCTACTAATCTGCAAACAGGGAGATGCCTATAAGATGAGAGTTATTTAACATTATAAATGTCTCTCTAAAAAAAGGAATCACTTTTATAAAGATCAACTTTAATTATAAGAATATATGATGTCATTATAGTATGGGTTTGTTGAAAGCCTAATAACTGGATTATCACTGTGGGCTGTCATTAAGTAGAATATCACTCTAGATTATAGGAGCAGCTTCCCTTGAGTCACAGAGAGCATTTTCTGGGTTTGCTTCCCCAGAGAGGCAGGCCACCCTCTTGTCTGAAGTCATTTTTTTCTCATGGAGCTACCTACAAGGATGTGCCATGTCTGCATTTGCCATTTTTATTCCAATGAATAAGAAAAGCTCCTTTTAATCTGTTTAATTCATTTTCGCAGATCAGTGCATTTGCAAAAGTGGAGAGCAGAGACAAGAGGTGAAATGGAGAGTCCTGACAAAAGCGATTGGCAAAGGCACAATTTACAATAAATGAGAATCTTGGAATTCTATTGCCAAATTATGCAAACCTTTCCAGAAAAAGCGAGTAACAGCAGATCAGATAACTGGCTCACAATGAACACTGACAAAGAACAGCATCCACTCTCCGTCTTGCCCCTTCTATTCGCTTCCCCTGTGGGTGTCCATGGTGGAGAAGCCTCCGGGACCTTGTGATGAGGGGATGAGTGCCACTGGAAAGGAGGGGAGGGCAGGGTCTGGGTATAAGGGAAGGAGGGCCCTGCCTTGCTCAGACCCCTTGAGGACTTCATTCCTGTTGCCCAGCTGCTTAAGCTCTGCTGGATGTGTCAAAGCCAGGAGGTGCTGCAGAAATACCTTAGCTGGACCCAAGTGAAGGAAAGCAAGCAGTTCATTCACTGCTAGGACTTTAGATGATGCACGAGGGCCTAAGGGCTAGCCCACACAAGCAAAGACTCTTTCTTGGTCAAAGAAAGAAAATCTCAATAGTAAATCTCTGTCATTTTGCACCTGGGGCTTCAGCCAGGGATGAGCCCGCCAAATGCGGAGGGACTCAAAGATGTCCCCATAAGCACATGAATGTGTATTTTGGGGGGACGGTATATACCCGTGATGTGTAGGTTTGCGGCCAGTCCGGTGTTCCAGCTCAGGCTGGGTCTCTACCTCTGTGTGCTCTCGGGCCCCAGCTTGGCTCCAGCCTGCCTCCTTGCATTTCTGGCGCAGCCCTCTTGTTTCCGAGTCCAGAACTCGCTGTGGTCCTTGCATAGCAGAGTGCCAGATGGATAGGGAAGGAGGTAACACTGAGCCATCTCGTTTGTCTTCACAACATCCATTTGAGGTAGGGAAGGACAGGAAATAAAAATGACAGCATAGAAAGACACGGGGAAGCACTGAAAAATCAAGGGTCAAGGTCAGGAGATGGTGGTGACTGGGGACAAAAACCCGAGGCTTCTAACAGCCACTCTTTGACTCTTGGACTAGATGAAGCTGCTAGACTACAACAGGGAAGCAGAAAAGCTATGTTAATAGTTGTTTTTTTTTTTTCCCTGCATTCCCCTCCCCCCCACCTTTTTTTAAATAATCAGTACACTACATCCCAGCTAAAATTGAAAGGCAAATAGAACCCATTTCTCTCTCTGTTGCATTTGTCAAGCCAGATTTTCTTTTTTATGTATCCTGTTTGGTCAAAAGCATCTGGAAAAGCAGCCAAGCCAGTTCCCACTGTTCCCCTTTGGTTCTGACAAAATAGAATTGCAAACTGAGATTGTGCATGCTGCCTCCATAGAGTGCGACCGCTCTGCTTCCAGAGCCGCCTTACAGCAATGAGCCAGCCCTGTCTCCTCAAGATCAGTGCTCATCTGGTACCAGGCTTTGCCAGGGAAGGGTCTCAATACAAAGATCAAGCAACTTGGCTCAGCAACCCAGGCTCCATCCTCAAGTGCTCAACCCATGTGTTCTGTAAAGGCTACTAGGGAGGGAGCATTTTCTTGCAGAAATATTGCTGGCAAAAAAGGGCCAGTACCAAGGTTTTAGGATCCTTCTATAGTTGTCTATTAAAATGCTCTTGGACCTTTTCCTGCCAGTTGTTATTCATTCTCTCTCCCTAGAAGCCTCTTACATGGAACCTTTGGATGGCAGAAATTGCAGTGTAAAGCAGCCCATGGGCTGGGATCTCTGAGACCAGGATTCTTTTCGATGGATCTAGTAACTTCTTTCATGGATAGGTCATTTGCCCAGCAGTATGAGAGATGCATCCAGATTTTGTTCTGGGAATATCAGGCTTAATTAAAGACATTGGTTCTAGTTTCAAGGAACTTCCAATCTAATTTAAGGAGAAAAGACCTGCATCATTGTTCTTTAGTCACTTAAATGAGTATTTGCAAAATGATGCTTTTGGGTGGCCTGTGGAAAGGTTGCTTTTGCCTTACCAGGGTAATCCAATTTCTTTTTAAACCCTACTGAATCACCTTGTTTTTGTGGTACAGCCATTGCTAATGGCTTTCAGAGCTACAGGTACTTGGAGTTCAGTTCTCTCTTCTTGTAGATAAGGACATTTGGATCCAGACATATCACTGCATTTGCAGGCATATAAGGCCCATCCTCTCCCAAATTTATCAGACTCACCTGAATCTAATGAATCATGGTAACTCAGGGAAAGGGAAATACTGAATTAGCTTTATAGTAGTTGTGTCATCAAAAGAGCAAATACGTTATTTTGTTCTTATGTATATAGCATAATGTCTTCCCAGTAGAAAATTAGAAATTGTGGATGTATGGTAATAATCTCACAAAGATAAATTTTGAAGAAATACCAATGTCATGTTCATGTATGCTGTATGTATAACTTCTCGCTTTCAATAAATACGGGATGGAAATACATAAAATGTCCCCCGTCCCAAAATTCTTCAGTGAAATTACTCATCTCACACATGTATCAAGGACACCAGCAAATATGTTTATTAATCTTTTAAAAAATCTCACATGACCAAACAGTCCTTTGCAAACACTCCTAGCCCCTTCAGAAAGAATCACTTGTAAACAATCTCCCAAAACCAATAAAGGGATTTCAAAGTGTTTTTCCTCCATCACCAAAGAAAGTCAGGAGAGAGGAGGGGGAGGAGGAGGGGGAGGGGTAGGCGTGTTAGAGATAAGAGCTAGAGCGGCCAGAATCCCACGCCCAGTGGCTAGTTAGTGACTCCTGTGGAGGGCAGTTGAGAGAGAGGCTCAGATGGTGCTTTAAAAAAAAAATGCAAATCTGCTCTCAGCAGAACAGCCTCCATTTTAACCTGGGCCAAGTGGGTGGAACTGCCCCTCCTCCCTAGCCCCCACAGTCCTCTGGCTGCCCTTGACTTTCATTTTATTCTGATTTTATCAGCACAGAACAAAGCTAGGGGGCTGGGAGGCACAGTGGGGACGGGTTGCCGGCCACACTCCAGGCTGGATCTGAATAGGAACTAGGTTATTAGTTCCTAAAATTGCTCTCTGGGTTTTCCTTGTCATGTAAAGTTTCTTTCTTTCTTTCTTTCTTTTCTTTTCTTTCTTGTACTTATGTACTTTTTAAAAAAATAACTTGGTTTTGAGTTGGCCAGCAGACCTGTCTGTTTGCTCAGCTTGATCTAAATTGGCTTTTGGTTCAAACTTCAGGTGGTTTTTCAGTTTGACTGTGCTCCTCACTCTCCAGGAAGACAAGTTAGCCCCTATTTAGCATTTTTTTGCTGACAGTGAACCAGCAGGTTTGCTGTTTGAATCTACATCTGAATATACTATTTGGCCAAAAAAAAAAAAAAAAATTCTTTTTTAGATCTGTTGAATTTTGGTTGCTTTATTTTGGCCCAAATGCTCCTCTGTCATATTGTTTTACATTTGTCTGGAATTTACTCTTCTGTGGATCTTTCAGCAAATTCTCTCTGCAGTTCCAGGTTTTATGAACAAATGGGAGACAGTTTGAGTTCTGACTAGAGTGTTCCTCCATCAAAATACAGTGACAGGAAGCCCCCATAGAGTGTCCACAGAGATACTGCCTCCATGGAAGATTGCATTTTGAAAACAAAATGATCCCTTAATCTCTTAAATCAATCAAACCTCCACACTTAGTAGTGTGTCAATGATGAACATATGCATGCTCCTAATAAAGTAGTAATTAATCATTACCATGCAGGTGCAACAGTGTATATTAAGATTGTCAGTTTAGAACTATCCATAGAATCTTAAGGATAAAAACTAGTAGATTGTTTCCCCCATAAGTCAATTTCAAGAACATTTTGCTTCAAACTTAATCTTGGAATTCTTTATTTGATTTAATGTTGATCAACAAATTTGGGAGAGCAGGCAGTTTCATAAAAACTCTCCTTTACAGAATTGCCAGGGTTGTGGTGACGTATTGATCTAGCCTAAAAGTTGTAAGACCAGGTGGCAGGAGTAGATGGACAAAGAGGGACAGTATAAGGAATTACTATGTTAAAGAAAAGCCAGAGCTTGACAGTAAAATGGTCAAAACAAGTTTTATTCAGAAACTATTGCAACAGCGGAAAAGAGACTTCACTATAGAACTGGGCTCAATCCCACATACAGCATGGACAAGTGGAGATTTATAGCCAAGGAGCAGGGTGGGAGGGTCACTGGATGGAAAATTACTGAGAGAAGCACGTGGGGGAGGGAGGCTGGGACGGTATTGGTTAAACAGATCTCATGGGGTTCCTGTGAAGGCAGGCCTGGGTGACACCACCTGGGGAATGGTGGGGGATGAGCAATGTGATCAGACAGGGAGGGTGATCAGATAATTGCAGATGGGAGATTCTCTCTAAACCAACTTAGCAGTTTTCTTGCTAAAACTGGGTGATACAGGCCCAATTGAGGATGGACACCAAGGTTGATCGCTTAGAGGAGCCTGGTTAAAAGTCTAGTCAGTCAAGGACAGAGTCTTTGTCACTCCAAAGATGTATGATTATTGCTTTAATTGGACTAGGCTAAGTACATTTTGGTTAAATTTTTTTTTTTTTTCTTTCTCCCTGACCTTTGTAGGTGGTGAGAGAGATGAGAGTTTGTTAGACGGTCACTCCTAGAACCTGGCTGCTATGGGCTTCAGCATCTACAACTACACTTTCTGGAATGATCTGCCCCCTTTGGTTACCATTGGCAGGGAGGAGACCAGAGAGCTGTACAAAGGCTTTTCACTGCCTCAGCCCAGAAGGGCACATGCCACTTCCTCTTGCAGCCCAGGGGCCACTGGGGGGTGGGGGGGGGTAGGTTGAGGAATGTGTGTATAGGGGGGTGCTTAGTGAGAATCCCTGTGTTCCACACTTCTCCACGCTTACATGTGTTTGTGATAAATGCCTTCTATTTCTTTTAGGAGCAAGGGTAAGAGAAAATGCTGCACACATAGAATACTCTTAAAAAGAAGGAAATTCTCAAATTGTCCAGGATGTTTCTTAGTTTTTGAGTCCACACAATTAATAAAACCTATTTATGCTTATGTGTAGGTTTATCATTTAAAGCCTATTTAAAGCATCAAGCAAAAATAGTTACATGGAGTTTCCTTACTGCAGGTGCAAAAATTCTCATATAATGGATATTGAAATATGTTTCCAGGAGTTTAGTGTCCTTTGGACTTCAGAAAACATTTTGGAAGGTGATGACCTTGGAGTATTTTTTTCGATTTATCCCCTCCTAAATTTGTTACCCCTGTAGGAAATGAGCGAAGAAGGCCCTTTGTGAGGCTCTTTTGCTAACAGTCATTGGACATACATAAAAGAAACTGGTTGCTTTTTAGCAGTTTTTTAGCAAACAGTAGGGAAATTTACTAGTTATTTCAGAGAAATTAGTGAATAAAGTGGCGTGCAGTGTGGACTATGCTAACTCTGGCAATATTGGACATTTAAAAGGTCACAAAAGCCTCTATTATGGCAAAAGGAAAATTGCAATTATGTAAATAAGGGGTTTCACTATATTACTTGTGTTAATCTCTTATCCCCAAAGGAGTAAATGGTTTTAGTGTATGGTGTACAACACAGAGCCATTAAGTCCATAAAAGCAGTATTTAGTGGAAGAAATAGAAAAGTCTAATTTAATTTAAAACTGATGCATCATGGGGAGCGTCTGACTTCCCAGTATCAGTGCTCCCGAGCCATGACTGTGGAGCAGATAAGGGTCCCCCACTGCAGATGAAGCTGTGAGGCAGACCTATGGTGAGCCCTGCAGGACCCACAGGGCGGGTCCATATTATGGTGTGAGTGAAGCCAGCCCATTTTCTTTTTAAACAAAACACACGATGAAGAACAGAAAATTTTGATATCCAAATGTCAAGTCGGTTAGAATTGACTAGTTTGTTGAACAGCTGAATCAAATTTTACAAACTCGGGCTCATTTGGGGTCCTAGATTCCTTCTCCGCATGCTGATTTTCAAGCTGGTGCCCATTATGCTGCTCATATTAAAATGCTATGAAAGCAAAGCATTTTGTGTTGAGTAGTTGAGCAAACTCTATTATACAGTAATTATACTATCAGTATAGAATCTAATTTATATGGAGGAGGGGGTTTTAACCAAATGAAAGAGGAAAACTCACGAACAGTATTTTTTCATTATCACTATGGGATGGTAAAATTGCAGAACTATGCTAACTTGGGAGGCTACTTTTCAGCCTATTTCTACTAAATAAAATTAACTCCTATTCTGCTGGATTTTAACAAAATGTAGCCACTATAACAATGGATGTAGGTCCCAAAGGATTGCCTCTGGTTGCTGCTTATTGAGCATGCAAAAATGTCTCTGTCAACGACCAATCGTAGGCACACATGCTCCATTATCCATGCTATTTTAAGCATCATTGAGACACAAGGCCTCAGGGTTACACATGAGTAGGACCATCTTAGATCTAATTCTTGCTGACAATAGGGATGCTGGAAGATGAGAGAGGGGGAGAAAAAGACCTAGTTAGCTGTGTAGCTGTGGTATCAACCGCGATACTCAAGTTACTTATGAACTAATAAGATTGGTAGTACCGTTTATACCATTTAATTAAATACTTATTAAATGCCTACCATGTGTAGGGCATTCTGTTAAAGGACTGTGGATGAGTAAGCGTTGGGTCTGTACTTGGGGAATAATATCTGTATATCAGTTGCATTTGTTTATTGGTTGCTATATGCATATGGAGAATTAAATTAATCACAAAGACAGGGATTATCCAGTGTATGGGTTATCCAGGCTCTTTATTGTTCCTTTTCCTCTGACGACTTGACAGCTCACTTCCACCTCCTCAGGTAGAAAAATGGGAAAAATAAATGGAGACAAAATATGAAAGCTAATTTGCTGCTTGTTAGCCAACCTGGAACACTGGATAGTTTGGAGCAAGAAAATATGCCAGTTAGGAATTAAAGACTAGCAGGTTCTCGTTTGTCTGATGCTCTTGACAGATAAATAATATATGTATCCATTTGCTATCCACACAGTATATGTGCAAAAACATTCATAGATACAAATATATGAATGTTATGAATATTTATGTAGTATACATCCTACACACACTTAGGGGTGTGTGTGCATAATGTCTGTGTTCTGTTGCAGCCAACACAAGAAAAGGAGCAAATCCGGTAATCAGATTTCAGTCTGCATTTCCATGGGAAATGGTTATTACTTGTTTGAGGCTCTACACTTGGATGCAGGGTCAGCACCATGAATCTGTAATCCTTCTGAGAAGCGTGTGGCTTGCGTAGTAGAACATACTTGTGGAAAGCAGATTTTCATTGATCTGATAAGTATTAATACATTAATATATATAGGAAACCTTAACAAATAGAGAAAAATCTCCATGATAAAATAAAACCCGAAACTGGGGGAACTCACTGACTACATTGTCCTTCTCTGCCAAGAAATATGCCATTTTACTGGTGTCGTTTACTCTGGGTTCTGCTTTTCTTTTTCAAACTTGAGAAGGGAAACTCCACTTCCAGCAGGAGTCTGGCTTCCCAGTTGGCCAGAAGCTCAGGGCAGAAGGTGCCACCTCTGAAGAAGGACCAGGGAAAGAAGGGATGGCTACTGTTTCTTGCCCTTCCTTCACACTCTAGAGAAAGAGCTTCCTCCCTACACTCAGGAAAGTTATGGGGAAGATTTTCATCGATTTGGATCATGTATCCATCCATTCCTCAAATAAACCTTAGGTCCAGCCTTTTGGGGTAGGAGTAGCCCCATGTAAACCACATGGAATGGATCCCTCACAGAAAAAAGCGGTTGTATAGCCAGAATAAAGGAGACAGGATGATGAGCTGGCCAGAAAAGTTTCATTTACAAAAGTACTTCGAAAAATCATGTAACAATATATCATCCTTTCATATATTGATATATGCATTGATTTCTTTGTCTTCTATAGATTTGAAATATTGCTTAAAAAGTGCAGCAATTATGTTAACTATAACAATGTGTAAGCGATGGGCACTACTTTACTAGTTTTCAATGCATACAGAGTCAGAGCGCTTACTTTTTCACTTAGTAGCTCAAATGCACGTCTGCCTTTATGAATAGAGATTCCAAGCCATCTCTCTTGGACTTCTTGTCAACCCTGATTTGTCCAGAATGTTCCAACATTAACTTTGACCGAAGAGTGTCCATACCTGATGTCCATAGAGATTTTCTCTTGCCATTGCTTTCATTACCATATGGTGTCACTGGTGAAAGCTGGTCCTGCACTGTCCCAGTGATGTCTGTCCCTTCCCTGTGCTGGATATATTGTGTGACCCCTCCCAGAGCCTCAATGGACATGTCTTGGGCTCCAGGATTCCAGCTCACACACACACATGCTCTTCACCAGCACTCAGGCCAGGAGGGAATGATTTCCAACTTCAGTTTAACCCTGTGCAGGAGCTGGCTATTTCCCACGGGTTTTGGGGCACATGGGGTAGATGGCATGACCAGAAGATCCTGTTCCTATGAGTTCTTTCCCGGGAATGTTGGGGGTGTTGTCTTGACACTAGACGTGGCCATGGCACTTGTCCTTGCCCAGTGCTGTCTGTGCTTTTGAGTCTTGGTTAGAACCTGAGTAATTTTCTCTCAGAAGTTATCTGGGTTCCTTAAGCAAATTGGTTTATTTTTTCATATGCTAAAGGGAGGGACTGCTTTTCCTTCCCAAGCTTTGGGAGGGGAAGTTTTCCCTCAAAGCAAGGGGGTACTTTTCAACTTTAATTTTTACAAAACAGCCAGGCTACTCTTCCAAGAACAACATCAACATCTTCCCCCAAGGAGACTTTCTCTTTCCAGATGGTAAAAGGCTGGCGTAATTATTTTAAAACTCTCCCTCCCTGGGCATCCTGTTAGCACAAATGTAAACCTGGATTTCTGCCTCAAGCGTGCCCCTCCTGATGCGTTCCCCATGTTTATGAATGAATGGCATCTCTTTCTACTCAGATGACCAAAGCAGAAACCAGGGAGTCCGGTCTGGCTCCTTTTTACTTCCCTATTACTACATTCAAGCAATTAGCAAGGATTGTCATTTCTACTCCCTAAATAACAATTCTGTCTCCTTCCTTCCCTCCCCATTCCCACTACCTTAATTTATCCTTTGGATTTCTATGACAGATCCTTCTGATCTAGTGTCCACACTGCAGCCTCGGCATTGACTAGAATTCAGGTGTGACCTTGTGACTTCCCTATGTCTCACGTATGGGTGGCTTCCCATTGTTAGGCAGAATTCCAGAAAGAGTTCAGCATCTTTCTCACTTCTGCAGCCTTGTCTCTCAGTAGTTCTTTCTCCACAATCTTTGTCCCATCCATACCAGAGACCTCAGACTTACCTGAGGCTCTAGGTTCTGATTTATGGACCCATCACATGGGTATTTTTTTCTTTCTAGAAACTTCCCCTTTCTCCATGTTGTGTGTGGTGTCAGATTGCTGACATGGCCCCAGCTGGATTGGTTGCCCCTGCCACGGATCCTGGATGTTCTCCACCATGTCCCCCTATGTGTCACCATTCTTTACATCATCTTTCCTGTCGACAAGACCGTGAACTTCATGAAGGTACCCACCATGTCTGCTCACGCGCTGTCATGCTCCCAGAGGTGCATTGTGGGCACCGAATACATATTTATTTAAATAGTAAATACTTTAATAGATCTTCGAAGGTGGCATGGTCTAGGGGGGAAAGTTTTCAATGGGAGCCAGGGGGTGTGAATTTTGCCATATGTTCTCACTCCCTGGATGATTTTCATGTGAGATGCTACCTTACTCTTCCACCTGGATGAGGGATCACAGCCTGTTGGGAGAGAATCGGGTCCTCCGTGGGGGGGCTCCTGGCAGAGAGCTGGGCTTCTGGCGGGAGCACTCAGCAGCGCTTCTTGAAAAACTCTCCCATTTTCTACCTGTGACTCCTACTCCTGAGGGAAAATGTGCGTGCCACGCAGGCACCTCAGAATATGAGCAAGTACATTTGAAGGCTCTGACTGAGATGACTGATTAGGCTAACTCTGAATTTCCAGTACACTGGCATTGAAATAATAGTCCCAGAGGTAAAATTATACAACAGGAATAATGTTGCAAGCTGATAACACCAACTTTCTGACCCAAAGAAGGTCTCTTTTCCTTCTGAAAACCATATTTCCACCAATAGCATTCAGAAAGCTGCTTATCTGGGCTGGAGTTCATGTGATCAGGCTAGACACGGGCTACGCTGGTGGTGGCTATTTGTACTGACTTTCTCCTCTTAAAAAATGCATTTCGAAAACTATTCAGTTCTGGTAAAGCAAAATATACATCTATTTTTTTTTTTTTTTACAGTGCATTTTTAAAATGGCAAATCATAAACTACTGACCTTAAGAGAAACTCAACAAATCATTCAAGTGCAGCCGCTTGCAAGCCCAGGCCTGACTAATAATTCCTCACACTTAGCATTATCAGGTGCATTAAGACTTTAGTCACTCTTACCATCCGCCTAAATATTGCACACTGCAGCAGCCTTCTGCTAAATGTAAGCCTCTGAATCAGGGCGGTAGGGTTTTCTTTTGGCACCAAATGTGTTATTTATGTGTTTGTTTTCTGGGGTAGAGGGGGTGGAACCCAAATCCCTGGATTCTGTGCAGCCCACGTGCTGAAATGTGCGTGTTTGTGGAGAGGCGCTCCCTGCTGCAGCGCGGCCGAGGGGGCCTCTCACACAGAGGCACAGTGACGCTTGCTGGCTTTTGCCCTTTCCCCCCCTCAACTTACTTATTCTTCCCTGAGGAAATGATGGAAGGGTTGACAGAGCCAACATGGTCACCTTCAGACTCCCATATCATTTGGGAGCGCGTATGAAGATACACATATTTTACTTTTAAAATATTTTACTTTCTGTTGTTGATGGCGGTGGTGGTGGCGAGTTTTAAACTTTGGTTGCTTGAATTAGAAAACAAATCACCTCTCCCTTGGACGATTCAGAAGATGCAGGTATATCTGAGGTAACAATGAAGTCTTCTTACGTTGCTTCTTCTGCCACTCCTGTGCCGCCATTTATTTTCGTAGTTCTTTTTTTTCCCTTTAAAGATTTTATTTACTTGTCAGAGAGAGAGAGAGAGAAAGCACAAGCAGGGGGAGCAGTGGAGGGAGAGGGAGAAGCAGGCTCCCCACGGAGCAGGGAGCCCAATGTGGGGCTGGATCCCAGGACCCTGAGATCATGACCTGAGCCGAAGACAGACGCTTAACCGACTGAGCCACCCAGGCGTCCTATTTTTCTAATTCCTATTTTTTGTGATTATCTAAACATATAGGCCCATGTACAGATTTGTTTTTTCTATTTAAAAATGTATAATGTACTAGACATACTGTACCATAACTTGCTTTTGCCTTTTTTTTTTTTTTTTTTAACTCTATATATCATGGATTTTCTCCCGGGGTCCTTGGCTCCTGCTCTGTTCCATGAATTCGGTACCTGTGGACCCTGGTATGTTCCTGGGTTTGCTTCTCTGTTTGACAGACTCCTGTTTTCTCGGACTAGATTTATAGACAAAGATGGCATCATCTCTCAGTGCTCAGCACTCAGTAACTGATCATCTGGAGCTGTTTTTAACTAACTCTTTAGGGCTGCATCTCAGTTTAATTTAAACAGACTCATTTTTGTGGGCACATGCTTTGGAGCCGCGTGTTTTGTGTTCTCTGGCCACTAACCAATTACCACACCTTATGTGCAGAGCTCAATATCTGTGCAACCAAAGTGAAGCAATTATGCAATGACTCAGATCATTCAGGGAGAGAAGAGAATTCTGCTGGGTGACTCAGGTGATCCTGGCTGGAGAAACCTTGTAGGGAATGGGGCAGTTCTTCCCTTATTAACATTTCAAAGCCATGTGGGTGAGCCCTCGTGGGGGCGGGGTGGACTTTGTGGGTGGGCGAGAATACTTTGTAAGGGCTTCTCAGGTGATTGTGAAAGTCACCTTCACCATTTGAAGATTATCGGCACAGAAAGAGATTAGGTAACCAGGCACTATGGTGCAGGATGGGAAGGCACTGAGGAGTAGAAATACCTAAGATCTCTGCCTCTTATGGCTTACAGTCTGTATTCGTTTCCTACGGTTGCTGTAACAAAGTGCCCCAAACCAGCTGGCTTAAAACAATAGAAATTTATTCCCTCACATTTCTGGAGGTTTTGAAGTCTGAAGTCACGCTGTCTTTAGGGGCCATGCTCTCTCCAGGGCCTCTAGGGAAGGGACCCTTCCTTGCCTTTCCCAGCATCTGGTCACCCCAGGTGTTCTTGGCTTGTGGTGGCAAAACTCCAATCTGTCTCTGGCCATCTTCCCTCTGTGTCTGTGTCTTCACAGGTGCCCTCCCTGTGTGTTGGGGGCTGTGAGGAAATTTCCTTCTTCTAATAAGGACAGTGTAATTAAGGCCAACTCTAATGAGGTCCTCCTAATGAGGTCATTGGAGTTGGCCTTACTTAAATCTGCAAAGATCTAGTCCCAAATAAGGTCACATTCACAGGTACCAGGGGTAAGGACTTCACCATATCTTCTTTGAGGAGACATAGAGCAACCCATAACAGAGCCTAAGTTTCTACTCCAGTGGGTCAGAGTGGTGTTTTGTCTCATCATCTGACAAACAGATACAAAATTACAAGGGGAGAAGGGCTACAGGGGAGAGACAGGGTGCTCTATCATCTCTCACAGGGGATTAGACCTGGGCAGGATTCTGGGGGAAGTATGCTTGGGCGGAGCAAGTACCAAGTAGGTGCCCTGAGAGAAAGAAGGGTGCAAGTACCAGACTTGTGGGGCTGGTGTGAAGGGAGAAAAGGGGTGTGGTGAGGATGATGAGTGCTCAAGAGGTTAGCCATGACCAGACTGGGCAGGGCATGGAGCCTCATCCTAGGAGAAGCAGGAAGCTGTCGAAGGGTTTAAGCAGAGGGTGACTTCATCTGATGTGCATGTCACAACCAACACCCCAGCTGGAATGTTGCACTGTTAGGGGCAAGACAGACTGGATGAGGGTGCATCCAGTCCCATAGGAAGCGCTAGCAGATGGGAGAGGACATAGCTTACACTGCAGAGGTTGAGCTGGAGGTCTATGGGAAGGGAAGATTTCAAAAAAAGTATTTGGAGAATAGAACAAAATAGAAACTGGGGCTTGATTAAGACATAATAAGAACCTTGCCAAGGAAAGCGTGGAGGTTCCTGGCCTGGGAAGGCTGGTGGGGACTCCACAGAGAAGAGGACGTGGGAGATGGCCTGTTTTGGGGAGGGAAGATTGTGAGGGCGATTTCCTCTGAAGTGACATGAAGACCTCCCAGTGGAGATGTCAAGCAGGCAGCTGGATATGTGGGGCCCAGTTTGAGGCAAGTAACACTTTGCCCCATCACTGAAATCTCATGCAACCTGAACGGAGAAGTTGAGTGGGGGGTCTGGTCTCCCCTTCTCATGCTCAGGGGAGGATTCTGGGACCTGAGGGCTCCCCAAATCAGTTTTAAACTACAAGGTGGATCACTTCTTTTTGGCCATATGAACTGTAATTTTGGTAGCTACCATGGGCAATGTTTGGGGGGACCTGCTAATAAGAAGGCCCAGTGAGCGGTGTCTTTTAGACAGGTTAAGTGAGGGGACAGACATGGTACGCAATTCAGCAAATTTTAATTTTTACATGACATAATCACAAGTAAGAGTGAGTAATTAGTAATATGAGTAATTAGTAATCTGTAATCACTGTTTGGTTTTTTTCATCAGAGATCAAGATTAAAATAAATGCTCCTTAAAAAGGCGAGTGCAGTACCAGTTCCTTTGACCTTAGAAGTATCCTCTCAACCCTATACAACTTTGTTTCCCTTTCTGTCTTCTTGAAAACATCTGTCTTCTCTCACCTGTAAAACTTCTCAGCATTTTCCCTCAGCTTCCGTAGGAAGCACTTATAATTTGGGTATTAAAAATGTTTTTAGGGGTGCCTGGGTGGCTCAGTCGTTAAGCGTCTGCCTTCAGCTCACGTCATGATCCCAGGGTCCTGGGATCGAGCCCCGCATCGGGCTCCCTGCTCCGTGGGAAGCCTGCTTCTCCCTCTCCCACTCCCTCTGCTTGTGTTGCTGCTCTCGCTATCTCTCTCTCTGTCAAATAAATAAATAAAAGCTTTAAAAAAAAATGTAGCCCTATCTCTTGCTGCTCGAATTCACCCAGGCTCTGGGGCCAATGGCTTCCTTATTCAGCTGTTGTGCTCGGGTATCACTGATTAGCAAGCTCTCTCCTGGAAGAGAGCTCATTGCTCTTTCTTGGGGCTGATGTCACTCTGTTGTGGGAAGCTCTGTGCTGACTCTTACTCCTAGAGCCTCTTTCTTGCATAACACCTTGCTCTGATTATTCAGACTTTTTCTAAGACTGAAAAGCTGATAATGTATCTCTTTCTCTAAAGGCTGGCTCTAATCCTGAGACAATTTCTTTCCAACCAGGAGAAAATTTACCTTAGCAACTAAGGAACTAATTAACTCAATTAACTTTTCCCCTCCTCCTTTATCAGTATTCAATTAACATGAAATCACTTCTTTGCTATGCTCCGTAGTTTTATAACTTTCTGAGTAAATAGTTGAAATGGGTGAAGGGCTACAGAGGAGGTAGGTAAAGAATGTCTTAGAGGGGTGAAAATGTACCAATGAAGACACAGGACTGGAAGACCCTTCATACCCCTGCCTTTTGTTAGCATGTTTTAAGACCCCTAGGTGTAATTTAGATGCAACTGTTGTGAATGGAGGGGACAGGGACAGAACTCTGAGGTGACCAGGATTAAGTTTCTAGCATTCAGCAGAATGGGGCTCAGAAACAGAAATAGGTAGATGGAAGGAAAATAATTACTTTTTTTTTTTGCAGTTTGAGTTTATGGACAGGGATTCATATTACAGTTGTCAAAAATAATGGCAGATAATGAAACAATACTTACCAAAATTGTACTTTTTTTTACTTTGAAGATCAAAAAGTAGAACCTGGTCTTTCCCTAAAAGAATTGAAGGAGAAATGAGCTGGATACTAGCCTTTCTCCCTCTCCTATTCCTGCAAGCTAGTTTGGAAATCCACATATTTTCCTCAGCTTCTCCAAATGTATAAACAAGTTGCTCCATTGGGAATTCTCAATGCTACATCCAGGACTATGTCTGCTTTTTTTAACCTCATTATCACCTGCCCTAGACAATTTTTCTATCCTGTACATGGCATATATTTCTTAACGACAGTCATCCTTTCTGGGAATGAATAGGGGTTAGACAAAATGAATTTGTTTTATTCTGTCAAATTAATCATTTAGGAAAAATGAGTGAATTGATATATAAAAACCAAAATCATCTCAGTGATCCTTGCTGAGCTCAGAGTATTTCGATGATCTTATTAGGAATGCCTTAGGAAGTAGGTGTTATTGTCCCCATTTTACAAGTGAGGGAATTGAGATTGCAAAATGTTGGTATCTTGGCTAAGACCACACACCAAGTCACCAAAGATGTGGGATTTAGATCCAGATAGTTTAATGCCAAAGACATTTAGTCAGTACTAACTATGCTGTCTGCATGAGCAGGGAAGAGAAATGATTTTCCTACTTAAGCACATTCCTTCAAATGCCCTGTCTGGGGATGCTCTGGCCTTGACCAGTTATCAAATAAAGCTGATGCTTCCAGAGGTGCCAGTCAAGGGTGTATATAAGGGGCTGATCCTACATCAAATCCCAAGTGGTAAGCTCTATCTCTCTGTTCATTGTATAAAATAACTATGTACACACTGTTTATGAGCAGCTAACCTTGGGACTCAGGGCTGCCAGATTTAGCAAATACAATGATAAGGTGCCCAGTGAAATGTAAATTTCAGATACATGATGGAAAATGTTTGGAGTAAGTATGTTCTATGCAGTATTTGGGACATATTTATAGTAAAAAAATTATTTATTTGAAATTCAAATTTTATTGGGCATCTTGCATTTTATCTGACAATGTGTAGAGACTGATGTTCTCTCTCTCTTTTACATACACACAGCTACCAACTCACACACTGTGAACAGAGCAGTGTCCAGGAAGACTGTGTGTGTGTGTGTGTGTGTGGTGAGGGAGGCTTGCCTTCAGCAGGTCCTTCCCAGCAACCCTGCTCTCCCACTGGGAACTCTCTAGTTGAGATGCTGCCCCTGGCGAGCCGTGCTTAGTTCTCCTCCTTCCTCCTGTTCATCAGTACTTCCCTCCCTGATCCCAAACATGCCAGTCCCCGCCTTCACAATCAGTACTGGGGCATGGATAGTTCTAGGCTCAGAATGTTGGAGCTGGAAAGACTCAAGGAGATTGAGGACACTGAGGATCTCATAGACAAAAGAATCATGTTCTTGAGGTGAAACAGCCAGACTGGCGCAGAGTTGGCACTGGAATGGACTCCTGGCCAGGACCTTTCCTGCCCTGGGAGCTCTGCTTACCACACAATGAGATCAAGTTTCTGCCTCCCTGCTTACTTCCACAATATGTTGAGAAGGGGTGCTTCTCCCCTTCTCTGATGGGGATAATGATGGTGGTGGTGATCAGGACAATATTTGATTTTTTTTTTTTTTCAGTCCTGGGCATTTTATCATAGTGTTTCATCAAATTATTACACTAACCAACAAGGTAGCTCTTATTCATTGCTAAGGTTGGTCCACTAGCTTTTCCTGCTGCTAACTCTGTTTTACTCTCCCTAAAAATACCCCCAAGAACAACAGGACTCATTTTAAAATAAGTTACAGTAATTTGCAAAGAGAGAGTTGGGGAAGTACATATCTGTGCTTCTTAAAGCTGACAACTCTTTCTTTGCTTCTTGTTTCCAAGGGGTGGGAAGATACTGCAATTGGGGAGGCAACCTCTCTAATTCTGGTAGTGATCCAATATACATAGCCCTCGGAGACTTCCTAAGTTTCCTTCTTCTCTATAAATCCCAGCATGTTTTGCAACTGCATTTATTTTACTGCTTTGAGGAGGTGGGAATATCTGGGAGTGTGTTTCCTTTAAGGAAGGATGAAGTAAGAATATAATGCAAACACTCAGAGGAATTTCCTTTATTTTTACATTTGGAAATAGTTGTATTTGATATGATTAATTTGGAAAGAGGTTGTAATTCATTGGCATATATGGGAATATAAAAATGACTGCCATCATTCGAACACTAATATGGGCTAGACATGGTATAAGGTATGTTACCCTAACTATAATTCTCTCAACAAATGTGGAGATAGGTGTTATTATTTGAATTTCTCAAAAGAAGAAACTTGAACTTTTGAGAGGTTAAGGAATTTCCCCAAGGTCACATAGGAAGTGGAAATGTTGAATATGGGACTCAGGATAATCCAACTTGAAAATCCATGTGCTTTCCATATGTTATTGTTAAAAAATTTTTGGGAAATACTTTACATTATTTCCTCTTGGAGTTTCCTATGCCTACCAGCATATTAAAGACTGAATTCCTGTAACAAAGAAGTATATTTGACTTTTTTTAGTTCGGAGTTTGCATATAGAATGTACATCTATTAATACCTTAATAAGTCAGTGTTTAGAGTTACTTTACCCATCCCCATGGTACATTTAGGATTACAAAGGATTTGACACCATGCCATTTCAGGCTCAGTTAATGACCTTAAGAGGAACTATTTACAAAGTGGAAGACAACACTAAGAGCCAGGAAAAATATAGTATTTTGAAATATCTGAAATACTGTCATGTGAAAGAGAGATTAGATTGTTTCCAAGGTCCAAGGAATAAAACTAAAACCAATGCATAGAAGACACAGCAAGATAGATTTTGCTTCTACTTAAGTTCTAACAGTCAGAACTGCCCAAAAATAGACTAGACCACCCATTATTGGAAGTGACGGGCCATAGACTCCATGGCTACCTGTGAAAATGACATTCGGGCATCAACTGAGGGCTTGAATTAGATGACCTTTAAGGGTTTTGACAATTAGGATTCTGTTTTTATTTAAACTGGTTAATTCTACCCCACAACTTAATGATGAACAGTTGGTCCAGCAGTTTATATTTGTATAGAAAATAGCCAATTGCACAGCAAACAACAAATTATATGCCTGATTTTTCAAAAACTCTGTAATTGTTTTTGGCAGCACATACTGCAGGATATTGATGTGGATGTCCACATTTTCTTCCAGAGATAGACATTCATCCTTGGTGTGTGTTTCACTTTATAGGGGATTGGTCACTGACTTAATCAGGGCCTTGGGATTGGTTTCAGGACCAGTGCTGATGGTATAGAATGGGAATGACTTTCTGTGGTGTTGGTATGTCAAAGTTGGTGCTTTTCTTTTTAGTGATAAATTTGGGAGGATCGGTCTAGGTTAGCACATGAAGTTTTAAACCTCTTTGTTATATTACTTAAGGAAACCCACATGAAATATATTTATAGTGTTTATAATTAAATATGCCAACCAAACTCTCAGAGAAGAAATTGTGAAAACATTAAAACTCTGTAGTCCCTAAGAATGTAAATTTCTACCATGACCTAAAATGGTACAGTGCCTTCAGGGTGCAGAGTATTTGGGAGTTTTTGATGCAATTTATGGAATATAATAATATGGTGATGAGCTTGATTCCATTAGATAAGCTACAAACAATTTCAAAGTCAGGAAAGATGACTATCTTATATGCAGGCATTATAAAACCATGATAGTAACCCAAGCTATGAAATGAAGTGTATTTTTTCTATTAATGTGTGTTTGCTGCCTTTTGTGTTTTGATGTCTGCTGATTTGCCCACAGACCAGCAGTAGCAGGCACTAAAGTTAAAAAAAAAAAATTATGAAAAAGGCTTATGTAATCTCAGTGCTAGGTTTTCAACATCGAGTCCCCTTCTGCAGGCAATTCAATTCCCTATTGAATATCTGAGGGTCCCCAGAGAGTGCTTTCATGTCCTGATATCACTGGTCACTGTCTCCTGCTCCCCGCGCCCCCCCCAACCCACCACACCTGTGAACTGCTGCTCCAGATTCCATTCTAGAGGTTCTTCTTACTCAGCCTGTGCCCTGCTCCCACCAGTAGGTAGGCATTTCCCAGCCCCATCCCACCCTTCTGAATCAGAACCTGCATTTCATTGAGCCACCCAGGGATTTACACCCACATTGAAGTTCAGGAAGCTCTGTTCTAGGTAACCTCTTAACAGCTCATGAAGATGTTCTTTCCTGTCCTCCTTTGTCCCAAGCGTGGACCAAGGGCTTTCTTGCCCCTGTTGTATTTAATGTACTGAACTAAAGGTTTCCAGGGACCAAGGAGGATACACAACACAGGAAAATCGAAAAGTGGATCTAAGACACCTCTGCTCCCCAAGCTGTCATGGCATTTTATAGGTTCTTGTAGTGGCCATCTCCCTCCATAAGCCTTAGGCTAACACTATGTTCTTAGGGGCGATTGGTAACTCAGGCTAAAGTCACCTTCTTCATGTATTTTTCCCTTAAAGCATCAGGGCTCTAAGTCAGAATCAGCCCCCAATTAACATCATAACCATCTTTGTCTCCTGTCCTTTCTACTCGATTTAGCTCTCCTGGTACAACTTCTCTCCCTGGGTCTCAGCTGTCTTCTCATAAGTATAGCCAAAAGTCTCCTTAAGGTGTTTTCCCAAGCAAAATGGCAGACTTCCTCCAAGCATAAATCATCTACCACCACTGGGAGATGGAAACAGGTGCAGGAAGACTTAAAATAAATATATATGTGTGTATGTGTTTTACTACATTTAAAATTTTTAAAGAGCTGTTAAATAATTTTTTGACAAATTAAGAAAAGAATACTATTATTTGGATACCAAGTTTTATGGGGGGGGGTTGTTTCAAAAACAAAACCATTGTATTCTTTTGATTGTGTTGCCTAGTTTCAGTCAAGTTTAGACCTACTAATTGATACTTCAGGTGGTGGCACTAAATTATCTCAGAATTTCTTGGGAGATAGACATCATTTTGTTATAAAAGAGATTTGCAGGAAATGTTCAGCCTTTATCTCTATTGTCTTTTTATGTCTTTTAGAGTTTTTTTTTTTTTTTTTTTTAAAGATCTATTTTGAGAGAAAGAATGTGAGCAGGGAGTGGGGGGGAGGGACTGAAGGAGAAGAGAGAGAATCACAAGCAGACTCCCGACTCCCTGCTGAGCATGGAGCCCAACACTGGGCTCAATCTCAGGACCCTGAGATCATGACCTGAGCCGAAACCAAGAGTTTGACACTCAACCAGCTGTGCCACCCAGGCATCCCTCTTTTAGAGTTTTTTACTTCATTCAGTTTCTCTTTAGCTAGAATACTCTCCTACAAGAATATCTCATATGAGATATTTGAGGCTGGGCACTGGCTTCATTTATTGAATACTTTTTAGGATTTTTATAGGTCTCCTTTTACATTTAGTCATTATATCATGTTTGTGATGTGGGTATTCTATTTTATTTATTTTTTAATTGCTTCTATTTTAAAGTCAATCAGGCAACAGATAATAATTGACTACTTACTGTATGCCAGTGAGTAAAATAGAGTCCAGCCCTGGGAGGAGCTTACATTCAACACACGTCCAACTGCCTCATTTTGTAGATGAAGACACTGAGGCTCCAAGAGTTTAAATGTCTTGTCCACAATCAGCTGGCTAGAAAGGTCAGAGCCAGAACTGAACCTAGTCTGACTCTGAGGTTCATGTCCTCCTTATAATGCAGGACTGAACTATATAGCCTATAGCTTCTTAGCAGATGTTTGTGTAGTGAGTAGTGAAGAATTTGTTTGGAAGAAATATGTTGATAAGCTGCTTGGGTTGGAAATGGAAACCTTAGGGCCATGTTCAAAGAATAAGAGATTCTAACTGTTAGATTAGGGAAGGCTCCCCCACCCCTCAGAAGAAGAAAAAAAAAAAAAGAGGAGAAAGAGGTCATGAATGGGTGATGGGGAGTGGAAGAGAAAGGGGAGCCAGCTAGGAGGCCTGGGGTAGACTCTAGGTCAAGTCAGTAGTTTCTTTTTCTTTTTGAGATTTTATTTATTTATTTGAGAGAGAGCGTGAGCACAGAGGGAGAGGGAGAAGCAGACTCCCTGATGAGCTGAGAGCCCGACACGGGATCCGATCCCAGGTCCCTGGGATCATGACCTGAGCCGAAGGCAGATGCTTAACCGACTGAGCCCCCCAGGCGCCCCAAGTCAGTGATTTCTGCCTCCTGAAGCTACCAGCATGTCTGCTGAAGTATCTAGGAGTGCTTGGTGTGAACGGAGCCAGATCTTCAGAGGTCTGAAATGACACAGTTTGGAAAGCCTTCTTTCTGAAAAAGGGCAGAATTGTCCAGGAAGCAAATAGAGGCAGGCTCCTAGAAGGGGCCCTGCACAGCTGAGAGGCTCTAAAGTTGAAAGCGCCATCCCTCCTCCGCCTTAAGGGAAATCCATCACTGAGAGGACCTGGCGTATTAAAGGGTGTGTGTGGAGTAGTGAGGGGACTGAGTGCAGTATCAGTTGGGGTGGAACAAAGCAGGGACTGTGTGTAGCTACTGGACCTGGGGCAGGGGTGGCATGAGAACACAAATTCTTGTGAATTAGCAGACATTTGGAGAGGGCTTTGAACCTTCTTACGAAGTTACATGGGGTGGGAGGTATGTGTGCTGGGGGTCATGTCAGGTTGAGTCAGTCTTATTTATCTTCAGCTCTCAAGATACCACTTGCTATCATCAGAGTCCCTTTTTTAAAGTACATTAACAAATGAAATGCTATTTATTTTCATGCCTTCGGTACTCCAGTTAAATTGTAATACTCACTGTTTTAATAATGTGCGCTAATGGAGTTATACACCTGAACAATTCACAGCTGATAACAAGGTGCATTATAGGAAGGTCCCTGGTGGAGGTGGGAAAAATTTTAGGGAATTTAAACTAAGGGAATGGTGACTGATTCTCAAAGTGAACACTAGCGTATATTTAATGAGTAGGAATTTAATGGACCAATCACTGTTAGGTGCAAAATTTATACAGAAAATCTTTTTAAGCACTCAGCTCTGTTCTGGACACTAGCAATAAAAGATTATTAGTAAGACAAAACTTCTTCCCTTGAAGACGGCACAGACTAGTTAGTGGCTATCTCAATACTTTTGGGAGAGGCAGCAGGATAGGATGGAAAAATCACCCTGGTAAGGAGATTTGAAATTCTTTTAGAAATCCTACCATTCGCTTAAAGCATGAACTTGACTAGAATCACATTTGCAATGGCTTCTTTCATGGAGTGACAGGGAACTGAGAAAGGGAGGGTGGGGCCTCCAAGACTGGGTGTGTCATGATCACTCCTGAAGGAATGCAAATACTGTGTTGAGGAGCTGGGAACTAGAGAAAGATGAAAGCATAATGGGCTGTAATTATCATAGGAACTATGGAAACTCATCATCTGGCATATTATGCATGGAACCAACAGGTTGAATAATGTCCTGGCAGAGGACGTGTATACTTTGGATAATTGGGGCATGACTACTGAAATCCATTGGGCATTGTAATGAAGATTAGCTGTTACCCAAGCCCATTTCCTCTTCCTCTTGGGCACACAGCAAAACTAGGTTTCCCAGCCTCTCTTGCAGTTAGATGTGCTAATGTGGATGAATTCTGAATAATGAAAGATGGTTAGAAGTAATGTATACCCACCAGGACTTGCTCACAAGAACCTCCCACATGCTGTCCTCCATATTCTTTCTGCTACGATGGTGATCTTGGAAGCTTTGTGAGGAAAATGAAGGAGCTATGAGATACAAGGCATGTTTGTCCCTGAATCATGACTTGGAGAGGAAAAGTAGATGCCTGATAATCAAGAATACCTATTATGGACATGCGTGAAAAATAAATGTCCATTGTATTGATAGAGTAAGATTTTAGGCTTGTTTTTACAGAGGCTACATTATCTTAACTCAGAGGTCAACAAACTATGGGCTATCGGTCAAATCCAGCTCATGGCTTATTTTTGCACAGCCCATGAGAAGAGTTTTAAACTTTTTTTTTTACATTTTTAAAGGACTAAGAAAAAAAAAAAAGAGTATACAACAGAGACCATATGTGACCCACAAAGTCTAAAATATTTATTCTCTGGCTCTTTACAGAATGTTTGCCAATCTTTGTTTTAACCAGTACAGAAATTTCATATGACAGAGACCTTGGATTCCAGGCAGATATAAAAGTCTTCTAATTATATTGCAAATAACTTTTCATATGCAAATATATAAGTAAATAATGAAAAAACTATAGACTTCCACTTCCAGAAAAAATGGAATAGCAGGGATTGGATTTATTTTCTGGACTGAAGCAATTAAAAAAAAACAAACAAAAAAACAAAACCACCGTCCAAATATATAATGGTTTGAATGATCAGGCTACAAGGCACAGTGATCCCTGAGAGACAGAAGACAAAGGAGGTGAGACTTATCATGGCCCTAGCTTATTGCCTGGGGAGAATTGCCAGGCCTATTACAAGGAGAGAGAACCTGGGCGGTGCCTGACAGCTCTCTGGGTTGAGGAGACAGAGCTGGACATCTGAGGAGGCCAAAGCGGCCAGCCTTCATGAAAGAATGCCAGAGCGGATAGAACTCTGGAGAGCAGCAGAGTCCCCCTTCTGTGTGTTCTTGAGCACTGACTGACCCATACATGCCTGTGAGGAAATTACCTTCATCTGAGGAAAGATCCATTCCGAAGAATCAGAGGAAACCGTCCCTGGAGCTAAAGCAGGCAGGACGGGGGATAGTTTCTATTTCCTCCGAACAGAATAGAGAAACTTCATAGTACACGGGACGTCTAGAAGAGTAGTACTCAGAAGGGATTTGCCTCAATAGTGAGGCAAAATGGCCCCAGATGAAGTGCTGCTCGAGGCCCACCTTACAGAATTTACAGCAAGATCCAAAAGGATTGAACTTTTTCCATGTAATTTAGCTCCACCCCAGAAAAAAACCAAAAATATTTGTAGGAATACAAAAATAATCAGTCCTTAAAAAGGTAAAAATTACAGTGTCAGGCATCCAATAAAAAATTACCATGCCAGTTAAAAGTGAGAACTTTAATATACACTTCATCAAAGAGAATGCAGGGATGGTAAGTAAGCATGTGAAAGATGTTCTGAGTCAGTAGTTATTAGGAAAATGCAAATTAGAACCACAACAAGGTGCCACTATATACCTATTAGGATGTCTAAATTTAAAAAGATTGGCTATACTAAGATTTGGCAAAGATATGGAGCAACTGGAACTCTCCTATACTGTTGTATATAAAATAGTATAAAGTATTGAATGTAAAATAGTACAACCACTTTTGAAAATGTTTGCCAGTTTATAACACTCACCAGATGACCCAGGCCTAAATACTAGGTATTTACCCAACAGAAATAATAGCTTATATCTATACAAAGATTTATACGTGAATTTATATAATAACTTCATTTATAAAAACCCCAAACAAGAAACAACCCAAATGCGCATCAACCGAGTAACAAACAAACAAACAAAATATGTATTAGTTTGCTAGGACTTCCATAACAAGATATCACAGATTGGGTGGCTTAAACAACAGGAATTTATTTTCTCATAATTGAGGAAGCTAGAAATCTAAAATCAAGGTTTTGACAGGTTTGGTTTCTCTTCTTATATGTGGCCGCCTTCTTATCTTGTCCTCACGTGGTCTTTCCCCTGTGTGTGCACAACCCTGGCATCTTCAGGATATCCCGATCTCCCCTTCTTGTAAGGACCCCAGTAATTTGGGATTAGGAACCAATGTAATGACCCTATTTTAACTTCATTATCTCTCTAAAGCCCTATCTCCAAATACAGTCACATTCTGAAGTACTGGAGGTTTGGGCTTCGACATGTGAATTTGGTGGGGGCGGGACACAATTCAGTCTGTAGACAATGGATTTCTACTAAGCAATGAAGAGGAATGAACTATTGATACATACTACAATATGGATGCATCTCAGAATAATTATGTTGAGTGAAATAAATCATACAAGAAAGAATGAATACTATATGACTCCATTTATAGGAAAACTCTAGAAACTGCAAACTACAGTGACAGAGAAAGAGATCATTGGTGGAATTGAGATGTGAGGGGAATATGGAGGGAAGTAAGACAGGGACTAGAAAGGGGCAGGAGGAAACTTTTCGAGATGATGGATGGGTTCCTTTTCTTGATTGTGACAGTTTCAAGATTGCATATATATGTCAAAATGTTTCACAGTCTACATTTTAAATATGTGTAGTGTATTGCATTTTGATTATATCTTAATACTTTTTGAAAGAGCTATACACATGTTAGTTCCACTTATAACCCATGGCAGGCTTAAACTCACATCACTGTTTTATTATTCTAATAATAAAGATGCCTATCAGTAAAAATGACCTGTTTGTGGGAATCATCACTGTTTCAATTTTTATCTGTTGGGAGCACCTGCTACTTTGTGCTACATCACCTCCCTCCTCCTCTCTGGCAGAAGCACCTTCATTCCTTTGGTTACTGTCCCTTTCATTGCTCTAATCATGGGTATGCAGGAGGAATACCTGCTCCTCCAGACACTGTTGATTGGTTGATGGGCGGGCACTTGAATCTAGTTGAGCCAATCACGTAACTTCCTTGGGGTGTTTCTTACTAAAACTGGGAGGAGTTAACACTTTCTGGAGGAGGAGTTTTTGATTGGCAGTATCCATGTTTCTTTCCACATGGAGGAAGTCTGTGTGCGGCCAGAGAGACTGAAGTCCACACAGAGAGAAGCAGAAATGGAGAGTTAAGAGAGAATTGGCATTGCTTGAGGTTCTGCTTCCAGTTCCTGAGAACTAGTGATATCCCCGACCTTTCCATGGTTTTCTTTTTTCCACTTTTCCTTATGCGTTGTGTGCTGGTAATTTCCTCATTTATTAAAGTAATTTAAATTAGGCTCCTGTCATATTAAATACTGTCAATAGTTTACTATGTATTTAGGAAATACATTTCTAATTTCTTTTAAGGCCTGAGATCTCGGCATAGCCCAGTAAATAATTGAGGTAGGTCTGACTGAAATCAACAATTTCATTTAACTTAACATGTTTATCAAATACCTACTAAGCCCAAGGCATTGTATTACACACTGAAAGACATTCTTATCCAGAGTGCATTTAAACAGCCACTCAAGTTTTGAACAGCTAAGTAATTTTGAGGCTCCCCACTGTAAATAATTTTGTGGCAAAACTCCCAGGTGTACAATGCTGAAAAAAAATAGATAGAGCCCTAAATTGAACTCATTAGAAATATGTGACCACAGGGAAATGAAAAGCATTCAATGATAACTTTTATTTTCTTAGAATCCTCTGGATTCTAAATCAACTGTGGACTAGAAACTGGCTCTTAGGCTTTATCTTTTATGGTAATGTACACCATAATCAAGAGAATAATTTTTTGGTTCCAAGAAATTTTAATTTAATAAAATACTCTGAGTTCAGTCATCCGTTTCTCTCTATTGGCGCAAACCAGTAGGAAGTAAAGAAACGGAGCAAATGTTACAGCTCTTCATTACAGTGTTTTTGTTTTGTTTTATTTATTTTTGTTTTTTGATTTTAATTTGGCTTTTGTGTTGCATACTACAGCTGGTGGATTATTTTTCTCAGTGGTTTAAGAAGTAAAAACAGGTCTTCCCTGTCATTGGTTGGGGGCTCCTTTTCTAGAATGCAATGATGCTTCTTAAGAGTTGAGCGCCAAGTACCCTCTTACCCATCATATTGGTTGAATAGTTCTGAGGCAAATGTTTAGGAATGATTAGATCAGGGCATAGAAGACTGCTAAGCAAATAATAGGTACTTAATAAAAATCTCTTAATAGATTATATAGTGAGATGTATTCAGAAAATCTATACTATTCTCATATGAAGTCACTTCTAACTCTGAGTTTATTATTATTTAAAAATGAATGAAATAATAAAGTATATGCTTCTAGAAAAGCTTTAAGGTTTTAGTTTTGTTTTCTCCCCTCTTTTTTAGGCACAAATCTACTTCTGTACCTTTACCTGGGTAATCCTACCTAACCAGAACTCTCCCTTGCTCCTCAGTCCAGGAGAGGAGCCCAGTATTTTCTATTCCAAAGTACCACATTTGTAACATTTCTCATGTTATCAAACCGTGGTCCTTACCTCCCACCCCCTACCCCAGGACTCTCTATTGTTAAAAATACCGTACCTTTTCATCTACTTCTCCCTTCAGTGAGAATCTAGCTGCAACTAACACTTTTTTTTTCTTACCTCATTGTAGTTGCACACACAATACATTTTTTCACTATATAACTGTGAAGGAATGAACGCAACAGCAATAACTTGACTCCATCTCCCTGCCTACAGATGCATGTTGTTAACCTTTTGGTTGGTTAACAACATTGTCGTTTCTCCTCTTTGCCAACTCCTCCTCCTTTTCTTTTTCCTCTTATTCTGTCTCTCCTCTCTCTCTCTCACACACACACTTTTATATGTAACATGTGCCTTCATGCTTAAACTGCTGTGGGATTATAGCTCTTCATCCCCTGTCATGAAAAGTTTCCATCTGGATGAAAATTCACATAGACATTGTCACCAGTAATGACAGCACAACATTGTGTCTTACAGTCACACTTCTGCGTAGCTGCAGAGAAACTTAAAATATTAGTGAGATGAGGTATGGTTTTCTGGATGCCTGCCTACCTCTCCTTACTTAGACTCGACTAGATCTTTTCGTCTCACTGTCTCCATTTCAACCTATAAAGCAAGACACTCCAACTTTACCCAGCACATTACACAGGGGTGGTGTTTGGGATTAATTACTACTGTAGAAAATAATTTAGGATATGAAAATGTAAGGATTGGCCTGAGACCAATGTGTGAAATAGGGGAGACTGACTTCGAGACTCGGCTCATCTGTAGTATGGTATTGATACCAATTTCATAGGATTGTAATGAGCGTAAAAGTAGATAATGAGTAAGCATCAAACAGCAAGACTGACATCTAAAAAGAAGCCAGTGAATATTAGTATCCTCCCTGGGAGCCCCACCTTCCTACTCTCGGTCTTTGCTGTCTCTCCTCTTGCTTGGGCAGCCCTTACCTCCCATCTCTGGTCCCTGGGAACCTTTTGTTATTTATCTTTGCTGTCAAGTGTGCAGCTTTCAGACCCTTTCTTCAATAGTATAGGTGGCAATAACTATTACAAGCTTAAAGAACATTTTAACAGGTAATGGACAATGTTGTAGCAGGGATTTCAGATGTTTGCCACGGGGTGGATGAGATAAAACCCAGTGGGTGGGTATTCATTCGCCTTGCTTACCATGTGTGAGTCTACTGTGATGGCCCGTAATAACAGGGCTGATGTCAGGATATTTAACAACTAGTTCTTCCTCATCAGAATGGATGCTGGCAGCAAACTGGTTTGGCCAGATAGTGTGTTCTAGATATATGTTGACATTGGTATATCATTTTACAGACTCTTGAGTTCTTTGCTCTGTTACCTGGGCTACACACTTTTTGTGGGAACAGCTATGGGGTGGCAGAGGGAATCTGGGGCATGGAAACATAAGGCTTCCATTCAAATCCTGGCTCTGTCATTTCCTAGCTGTGTAATTTTGGCCTGTTTTCTCATCCCTAAAGGAAAATTATAATACCGACTACACAGGGTTTTTGTTTGTTTGTGGTGAGGCTCAAAAGAGATTTTTTTTTTTTTTACATGGAAACGTTTTAGAAAGAGGAAAATTAGTTGTTATGATTCAGAAATTCCGGTTCCTGTGTATGTGACAAAGATACCACCAACAATGTCCCAAAACTCTGGATTGGGAAAGATGCCAGATTTAGCGTAACTGATAATAAATCTATCAAAGCTTAGTGACATGTCTATTTCTGGGTGTTCGAGGCTCTTTCTCACCTACGACATAAGGGTGTGTCCTAAATCATTGCTAAGTGCCCTTCTAACCCCTCAAACCTGTGCGTTCAGGAGCCAGGGCTTTTCTCTGGGTGTCTGAGTCATCTTTGCCGGGGTGGTCAGATTCATTTTAACTGAGCGCAGGCTCACAGAGTTCCGCCTGAATCCATGCGTGGCCTGGCGAAGGAGAGGTGCAGGCAAGAGGCTTCAGGTTTCTCAGTGGAAGCTTACCGTGGCCCTCACCAGCGATTGTGTGCTGCTTTTCCCGCTGACTCAACTTTCTGACCTGTCATGCTGTGCTTGATATTTATATTTCTGGAAATGGTTAGCCACATTACTAGGTAATAAGGTTGCAAATTCCAAGTCTCCCTTGTAATCCAGGTCAGATGTTGTCCTGGGAGTGGGTGGGAATGCAGAGAGGCCAAGACTGAGGTTGCCGTGCTTCAGGGCAGATGATGTGATCGTGCCTGGCTGGTTATAATATTCCGCGGTAGTTATTTGTACTTTGGGGAAGGACCTACCGGGCTCTCCATTGAAGTTTTCTTGTCTGTTATTTAAATTTACAACATGCTTGAATTTTTTCAGTTGTTAACAATACCTCATATTGAATGGAATGTGCCTTTAAAAAACTAGAATATTAGAATGGGCAGAGAACCAAGAGGGTAGATAATCCAACCCACTCTTTAGAGATGAGGGAATACACATGGAGAAAAGGTTCTTGACTTGCTCAGGGTCAAAGAGCTGCTAAGTGAAAGAGTGAAAGAGTGAGGTCTAATGGGCTCAGTTTCCTAATTCCGAGTCAGTGGGTTTTTTCAAAATCACTTTTCCATGCTACTTCCTGTTGGTATGGCTTGTCCTCGGACACCTCTGATGTTCTCACCTGGCTTCATCCATCTGCTTGTTCCCTGTGAGCACTGTTGTTCCCAGCATACACATCCTCAGACATTATCCACACCTGGGGATATCACAGTGCTCAGGTTATGGCCAAACACACACACACACACACACACGCACAACCAAACCAACACTGGGAGGGTGAAGAACAACAGTGTCAAAAAGGGGGCCTGAGGGTAGGTTGCGGAGGTGGCAGAACTCACATCCGCACTGGTGCAGACTCAGGGGCTAAGTCAAGACAAATATTGTATTTTAATACTTTGAGTCCTCCCTCGGGCTGGTGCCGGCTGCTGGGTGGCTGCCCTCTCCCCTTTGCTCCTTCCGTCCCGGCTCCCAGAGCAGCAGGGTTTGTCAGTGGTGAGGCGCCCCCCAACACCACCCCTCCGGCCTGTCAGACTCCAGCAGGGACTGACTTGTCGTCTCTGGAGCCAGCCTATCAGCTGCAAGTTCCCCATGGCCCGTGATGGGGCAGAGGCTAACTAGGGAACAGATGAGCCCTATGGCTGGAAAGGGAAACAGGGCCAGAGAAGTGGCTCCAGCAGGAAAGTGCAGACACACATACTTAGACGACATGTGTCCAGACACATCCTGCACTCTTTACTCACAAGGTAGGAGGTGGTGAGAGCCCACGAAACTGTGCTACTCCCAACCCAGCTCCCCTCCCCTGGGGCTCCACGGAGCTGAGTGCACTGTACGAAGCACTGCACTGCTGTGGAGGGCCGGGAGCCCGCTGTGGAAGAACTCAGAGGCTAAAGGAGCGAGCCCTGTGGGGCCCAGCAGTGGTTCCCAGGGTCCCTCACGTGGGAATGACCTGTGCCTCTTAGCGTTCCGTGTCTACGGTTTTCCAGGTCCCAGGACAGCCTGCTGGGGCTTGGGCTCTTCCTGGAGCCAGCTATGAAAGTGATTCTGAGGACAAGGGATGTCTGGGGAAACACTGATGCTGGGGGGGGGGGGGGAGGAGGCTGGCATTTGGAACCAAATGGAACTGGATTTTGAACTCGGCTCCATCCTGTATTAGCTTTGTAATCTTACGCAAGTGCTTTCTGATGTAAACTGAGAGGCAGTGGAGCAAAGAGGTGAAGGACGGACGTAGTCTCTGGAGCCAGATGCCTGGGTTTGAAGTTCTGACTCTGTTGCTTGTTAGTTCTGTGATGTTGGGCACACTGTTTAACTTCCTTTCACCTCCATTTCCAACCTGTGGAACAGGGATGATGATTATTGTACTTATTTTTTATTATTTTTTTAAAGATTTTATTTATTCATTCGAGACACACAGTTACAGAGAGAGAGAGAGCACGAGCAGGGGGAGAGGCAGAGGGAGAAGCAGGCTCCCTGCTGAGCCAGGAGCTGGACGTGGGGCTTGATCCCAGGACCTGGGATCATGACCCGAGCCGAAGGCAGATGCTTAACCATCTGAGCCACCCAGGTGCCCCTGTACTTATTTTTTATGATGACTGAATGACTACATGAATTTACTTGGGAAGGCTCCTGGTTCATTGCAAAGACTATAGGAGCACTTGCTGTTAAGACTGAATGTGGGTAATATTTTCTCATTTTTGTTAGATTTATGTAAGATGATGTAGATAAATTACCTGTTAAAAAGTTGATGCTCGATAAATGGTATCTTTATCTTTATTATGAGAAGGCTCATAAAGATGTTTATGAACATTCTCTACATAAGAGCACATTATCATATTATATACGGAGTATGCAAGTACTCAAGAGACCCCAGGGAAAGAGATGGTAAGGTCGCAGTGTCTTCTTCAAGTCTGATTTCTCAGTCAGTGCCCCAGCAGAGACCATCAAGCATTAGGGGAGATAAGAACATCCATTGTCTGAACGATAGCGCGAATGAGCAATGCTGAGGACAATTTCAGAGGCCTGGACAGTTGCTGTCAGTTCAAATCAACTCAAATCCTGGTGAAAAATCAATGGATTTTTAAAACCTAGCTCGCTTGAAAACTGCTAAAACGCGCGAGAACAGCTCCGGAAATCCCATCTGTTTCATATTTACAGAACGCTTCGTTCCTTCGGTCTGGGCACAACTGACTCATTTTCATTGTGTTCCTATGGCAGAGTGTCTTGTCATTACCAGAGAAACCAGACAGCAGGTTTTGTGTGCGTGAGAAATGTGCATGCCCACTCTTTGTAATTGGTAAGGCTGTCTAAGGATTTGATTACTTGTGATTCACGTGGCAAAGAGATTATGTAATTTAGCAAATTTACAAATGTGATCTTTTAATGTAAAGCAGTGATATCTGGACCATGAACTCTTTCTTTTCTTTTACTCACATATATTCTGTGGGACTGCAGTGTAGCACTGATGCTGAGAGCATTGGGTGAGCACCCTCTAGTCAGACTACCTGACTATCTTAGTTCTACCATTTTGTAGCCATGTGACCTTGGGCAAGTTAATCAGTTCCTCTGTACCCTGGTTTTCCCATCTATAAAAAGGTTGAGTACGAGAACCTTATCAGTATTATTTAGGGTTATTAACACTACCTGTTGTAACAGCCTCCCAGATCTTAGAATAGTACATGTTCGTCTCTTATGCACATCACAGTCTGAGGGGCATCATGAGGTTCTCCTGGATGGCTCCCTTACAAACAGTGGATCAGATCGAGACCTCTTCCTTAATGGGCCTTCATATCCCCCAGGGTTGTGCCATTCAATATGGTAGCCTACTAGCTGCACTTGGCTATTTAAATTAATTAAAATATTAAAATTTAGTTATAGTAGCTACCTCTCAAGTGCTTGGGAGCCAAATGTGTCTAGTGATTACCATATCAGACAACACAAATACAAAACATGTCATCATCACAGAAAGTTCTGTTGGACAGCACTGCCTTGGGACTTTCTTGTTCTCTACTCTGTCATCTCCATTTAGTCAGCAAGGGAGAGGGCTTTCTTTAGCCCTCCTCAAATCTTGCAGAACAGAAGGAAAAGTTTCAAGAATTTTCCTCCTCTTTGTCATACAGAGCTCAGGGCCTCATTGTCAATAGATCAAAGGATTATATTTTCTGAATATAGAAGATACTATATGATCTGAGTTTTGTAGGCTTGCTTTTTGATTTTCTACAGAATTATAGAATATGCTCTTTCTTCATATATCCTGCTCTCAAGCCTATTGCCTTGACAAAAAATCCTGTTTTGGACATCAGAAGCTGAATATTATCTTGTTTTTTTCTCTTTCCTTTCCTTTTGTAATGATCTTTCTGCTACTGCTAAGGAAGGCAGCCTCACTCCACCTGGAGAGAGGCTCATCTACACGCAATGTGGAAAGGAAAAGCACATTAATGTTCTACTGTTGACCTGTGAACACTTCTTGCCTTCTTTGACCCCTGTTCTTCACAGGAATCCCCTGCCTCTAGCTGTTCTCTTCAAATGGTTAATCCTAGGGGAATAGGATCTAAATATCTGACCAGGGTACCATGTGTCCAACACTAGAACTGGGACCTATAATGCAAATCAAATGGTCTTACTGAACCAAGAAGTGACAAGGGATCAAAGTGGTTTTTTGGCACTATATTTCTAATTTTATGACTATTATTTCATTTGGATTATCTCATTTTTCAGGAAGTTGCATCCTGACCTCAGGAAGCCAATTTTTGTCTTTCCAACATCATTCTATGCCTTTTCGAAGTCATGACTGGAGAATATATTAGGAATTTTCCATTTCAATCATAATTTTGCCTCAACAATAAAATAAAAATGTTTTGTTCATTTTTCTTACACATCATTTGACTCTTCTGTCCTCGTTATTTTGTTCTAATTTGATTGTGTGTTTGGCTCAGGCTCTGCGGGAACGCTGTGTTAGGAAGTGAGCCATCGCCATTTTGAGGGTTGCCAGTTAGCTAAAGTCAGTTTACATTTGGTGGACCCCACTTGCGGAAGAGTTGGTGAACTTGTCATTGGGTCTTTTATTCTGAAGTATTGTGTAGTTTTGTGTTACCACATGTTTAATTAAATTAACTGAGCACTTGCTATATGCAGAGTGTCACACGGCAGAGAGCTAAAAAAAAAAAATTCCTGTCACATCACCGGTCAGTTTCCTTCACAGCATTTACTGTATTATCTAATTATCTTGTTTATTTACTTTTTTACTTACACATTGTCCATCTTGCCTATTGCAAGTCCAGAGACTTCTTTTGCTACTGTAAATCCAGTTCCTGGCACATTACCTGGAACATAGAAAGTTCAAAATATAGTTTGTTATCTGAAAAAGAAAAAAAGATGCTTATATTCTCTGGTAAGAGAATATAATCTGGTTCTCCTACTTCTCCATCTTTTAAACCTCCTCTGCCCCATTAAACTTTCCTTCGGCACCCATTCTGGCCAGAAGCAGTTCTTCTCTCCTGTGATGTCCCTGTGTTTACTGTTGGTCCGATTCCTTCAATGTATTATTATATAGCAATTGGTGATCCCTTTTATTCTCAATTTATGCTCCTATTACTTATTTCCTTATTGATATATGCAATAGCATTTTGTAAAATGCAAAACACCTCTATGAGCATTATGATTATAAGCTCCTTGAGGTTAGTGGAATGAGAGTATAGTTTCTCCTATGGAAACTTGAGACTGTCCCCCTGTATCATGTCAATGAATTGCTGGATGAGTGATGCTTTTGTCCGTATCTTTAAAGATGAAGACCAGTCATGACCCCAGCTCCGATTTGGAGTTTTTTTTTCTCAGCTACACATGTGTCCTTATGTAAACCCCTGCTGTCAGTACCATCCCAGAGTTTTCCCCCTCCTGTCCCTCCTCTTGGTGTTCAAACCAACATTGAGTGTCTATTAAATGTAGGGCAGACTTGCTGTCTAGGATCAATAATGTGCTTGAGATGGAAGTTGGAACAATTCACTTGCCCAGGGCGAGCAAGACTGCAGTGAAGTCCTCTAATGTTCCAGAGGCCAATCACTCATACAGGCCATAGGCTCTGACTCGGGCATTGGTGCTATCAGGTGGCTTTGTCCAGTGTGTGACCTGCTGGGGGCCTTCTAGCAAAACACTCCCCTTGTCTCAAAACCATGCTGTGGTTGTCCTGACATGTTCCTGACTGCCCGAGCCTGCTTCACGGGGAGAGTCAGACAGAATCTGAGTGCACACTCAGTAGCATGTGTGCTCGGCTACACACATTGCACTAGGCAAGGTGTCATGCCAGGAAAAGATATTGGTCCCCAGTGCCACGGAATCGCATCGGATTTCCATGGCAAAGGCATTATGGAAGACCCCTTTGCGAGGAAGTGGGCTCTTTGCCAAAGTCTTCCTGCAGAGTCATAGGCATATTCTCCCTGAGCATTTGGCACCAAGAATTTTGTACCAACTTATAAAGCACAGTGCCAAGTTCTACTGCCTAGAAGCTCCTTAAAGGTTTGCTCAGATGTTGGCAGAAGCAACCAAAGGCATATTTTCTGTTTATTCTTTTGCTTTTTTTTTTTCTTTTTGCAAATGAGAACCAGAGGTGTAAATGTTCCTTACCAGAGGAGCAAGATTGCATCAAAAGCCACACCTCCTTCTGCCTACACACATACAACTCCCATGCATATCCATTAGTTTTAATCACACGGGCTTTGTGAGCTGTTAAGTATGTCAGCGTGAATCGGCTCTGCATGTCTGTGTTGCTTCAGGGCACCTGACACATGAGAACTGGATGGACTCACCTGGCTGGGTAATTTAGACATCCGTGGCTTGCAGTGTTCCAGCATGCTCCCAGCTATCCTATCCCAGTGACTGGTTTCTTCTCAGAGGTGGGAGAAGACTTTATCCATTTGTGTTCTGACAAGAGACATTAGGGCCTTAATTTAAGCAGTTTCCCCGACATTGGGCAGTAGAGAGTTGCAATCCAGCAGGATTCAGTACTGCTCAGCACGCTTGAATTTGTACTTGGGCTCGCCCAGCCCATTCTGAACCTGGCAGCCTGGGGAGAATGAAGTCTTGTGAAAAATCTACATATTAACTCAGGCAGTGGCTTTGCCTTTTTCATGGATGGCTTCTAGAAACGTACCAGACATTGCCCAGTGCTGCAGGTAGAATCTTGCCCCTTTAGACTGAAACTCATCCAGACAAGTCTTTTGACTCACTGCATTGATTTCTGTCGAGAAGCTGCAGGGCTGGACTGATGACCCCAAAATGTGGTTTTGTTTTCCCCATAATTACCTATCTGGCTTAGCAGGAAATAGATGTTTGGTTTCTGTGAAGACAAAAAAGCTGCTCTCCTGCCTTATGGCTGGAGCCTGGCCATTTTACGCCTTTAAGGAGTCCATTAAAAACACCCACGGGCAGGAGTGGGATAGATCTGTGCATCTACAGGTCTTTCAAACCCAGGCAGCCCAGGGTGCACCCTTGGTTTATGGGACTGGCCTTGTGAAAGAGAGGCCTTCTCCGAGGTAACTCTCAGATACAGTGTTGACAAGAAAGTCTGGAACCCAGACATTCTCTTAGCATCTCCTGTAGGGAACTGGCCTCCTTTACCAACGGTCACATTTAGCTCTCAGCTGAGCTTCCAAAACCACAGTCCATTTCCTGTTGACTTCTAGCACATCCTCTGCTTCCTTGAAGGGTTTCTCTTTAATCACCACTCGTTAACGTGATGCCCTCTGAGGCTTCGCCAGCACTTCATAATTCCTTCCTGGGCTTTTGAATGTTCTTTTTCTCCTGCGTTATGTTTTCCCGAGATTTTCCTTGGTGTCTTGTACCCTGTCCCGGAGAGGGGAGGGAACTGCATTTGGCTTCTGCTTTTCAGAATGGGTTTCTCATGCTTACCACTCGGTTTTCCTACTGACTTGGAAAAACTGTGCTGGAATCTTTGCTCTGGTGCAATTGAATTGCGTTTTGGCTGGAAATGTTTTATGCATTAGAATGATGAAGGATGACTTCATTTGCCAGACCAGGCAAAAGATCTCTGAAACGGAAGAAAAGGAAAACAAAAAAACAACAAAAAAATCTTTCTGAAGCTACTGTAGGAGAAAGACTTCTGAATATGTCAGAGCCTTTAGAACACAGCAGGGTGGGGCCGTCTTGGGGTCACTGAGCCCCAAGGGAACCCTCTTTTTTGGCCACTCTGTTCCCACCCCTAAAAGGCATTAATCTTCTCCCCAGGACCTCTCTTGACCCTGAACACTTACAGTGCATAGTTTTTGCCTCTATCTTAGGAGGCAGAGGCTGTTTCAAATGCTCCCAGCTGGGAACTGAGATCATGGAGTAACTCCAACTTTACACAGATTTTTAAATAGGTCCCTACCTACCTACACAGACTGCTCAACAGAACCCTTATTTTGCCTTGTGGTAGGTTTTGGTGAACTGAGGACGAGGCTAGACTTCTTCAGCAATGAGTACAAACTCTGGCTCCTCAAATGTTATCCTGTGGAATATTTCCATGCAGAAGGCGGGGGTGTCTTTCACGTTATGCCCTGCTTCACTTTGCAGTCTGGTTTGCCAAGGACAGATTTGTGGTGACTTGTCGCAGCTCTGAGATTTTGAGAGCAGGCCTCTCCAGAAAGCCTGTCCTTAAAGATAGAGTGGTTTATCTCTCCCCCCACCCCCCCCCCGCCCACCCACCTTGGCTCGGACCGACTGCCAAGTCTCACCAGGTTTCACACCCAGTTTTGGAGCATAGCAGCTCCATCTCCCACCGCTCTCTCGGTCAAGGTAGTGGTCCGTTTCTATGGCAGATGGGCACGCGTCACTCAGGGGTTTCTGAAACTGCTAGCCTATTTGGAACCCAGGTTTTAATGATGCTATAGCCTTATGAAGCCTAAAGACATCATTGAACTTCATTTCAATTCAATTTAGATGTGATTGTCACCTTTCAGGTTCCCGGTGCCGTACTTGTGTTAGGTATTGGTGATGGGGAGAGGAGAGCATGGTCCCTACCCTCATGGAGCTTAGAGCCTAGCGGAACTTTCTCATTTATAAACTTGACCCTCACAAAGACACCATCATGTAGTGCTAAAAGCTACATTTCCTTTCATTCGGTATCATTCAATTATATTATGTGAGTGTTCTAGGACAGACTCATGCTTATGTGTTCTACAGTCAGAAATGTGAAATAATTTGTATTATGGGAAATAGGATTCAACTAATGAATCACAGGAAGAGTTGCCAATAATCAAATATGAGAGACTCTTCAACTGTTGGAAGCAGAGAAGAGGGAAGAAATGAGGATATGAATGTAGAAGCAGAGAGTATATTGAAAATCCCATTTCAAGTAGTTATTACAAAGTAGACTGGAAACAAAACAAAAAGCTCTATTCTTTTTAGTCTCAGAAGCCATTGCTGGCGAGGCCCATTAAGTAAGCATCCAACTTGTTTCCCCTAGCCTAACTTTCAGAATGCAGTTACGTTGGAAACTGTTCTGATTAAGGTTGTTTTCTCTTTTTTTAAAAATTTTAAACCACTCCCTCTTCTGAGGGAAGAGACCTATTTTATGCATACAAGTCAGCTCTTGTGCATTTTACGTTTTAGTACTGTAGGCCCTTACAGATCTTTATTTTTTATTTTTATTTTTTAAAGATTTATTTATTTAATTGGGGGCGGGGCAGAGGAAGAGGGAGAGAGAATCTTAAGCTGACTCTGGGCTGAGCACGGAGCCTGAGGAGGGTCTCGATCTCACGACCCTGAGCACAACCTGAGCCCAAACCAAGAGTCAGATGCTTAACCAACTGAGCCCCCAGACGCCCCAGGCCCTTAACAAGTCTTTAAAATGACACAATAAATCCTCATTTAGGATCCTTGACACTGAAACTGATTAGAAGCAAAGGACAGGAGAAAAGGGTGGTGGGAACGAATGGAGAAAGAAGGTGGGAGATAGGAATGCTGTGTGTGGCTCTGCCCTGGGAGGTGGGCAGTAGCAAGGCTCCGGATACATCACACATTTGGGTAAAGCCTGTGATAACCATTATGTCCTTCCTGCACAAACCCACCTTACCTCCCAGTGCCTGTAGTATTGACCACCTTCAAGAAGATTTCCATACTTCCTGACAAATGGCGTGCCTGTGATGAAACCCTAACTGTAGGAAGCACTACTTATATTTCTGTCTCAAATGAAGATGTTTCTAAAATGCCAAATTTAAATAAATAACACAACAAAAGAAGATTTAAAACAGCTATTAACATTCAAATGTAGTTTGTAGTTGGGAGTGGGAGGAAGTAAATATATGCTACCATTCTCTCAGAATCCTCTAGAAAAGTTGTCTCGAGAATGATCTGGAGAGCGCGGGTCACCAACGGTTTTTAAGGGACTTAGTGAAAGGTGTCTCAGGCTGGTTTCTTTTGTTTCTAATTTATGTGATGGCTTCTTGATCTTAATGGTAATTTTATATTTCATTCATCATCTAACATGGCATCATTCTTATAATAAATAAAAATATATAATTCTCTTCCTAATTACACAAGCAGTGTTGGCTTATTGTAGAACATTTGAGAAATTCAGAAAAGTCCACCTAAAAATCCTACAGTCCCACCTTCCAGAGATACCCATGTTGGGGTTTGGTGTTTATCTTGCCAGTCTATTGTAATATTTTCCTCCTTTTACTCAGTTCATTTTCACGATATTTTTACCCATTGGCTGGTGTGACTAGAATTTAGTTTAACCAGTGAGCTTCAAGCGACTGAAATATTTATGAATTACTTGCTTAGGAGACATTTTAGTGGAATAAGTCAATCCTTTGAGGAAATGAAGCTTATGTCTAGAAACCTGCAGTCATCATTATTTTGAGGAAATCAGTCAGCTTATTATTTTTTCTCCCAACTTTATTGACATATAATTGACATATAAGATTGTGTAAGTTTAAGGCATAGAATATGATGGTTTGATACACGTTAATATTGTGGAATGTTTACCACAGTAGGGTTAGTTAACACACTTCACATAATTGCCATGCAGTTGCTTCTTTCTCCAACTGTTCTGGTGAGAACATTAAAATCTACTTTCATAGCAACTTTCAAGTATACAATACAATATTATTAATGATAGCTGCCATACTGTAATCTAGGTCCCAGGAAATTATTCCTCTTATAACTGGAAGTTTGTATCTATTGACCAATATCTCCTCATCACCCCCAACCCCTCATAACCACCTCGCAACCATTTTGCTTCTATGAGTTTGGGTTTTTTAGATTCTAGATATAAATGAGATTATATAGTATTTGTATTTGTGTTTTCCTGTCTGACTTGATAAAAAAAAAAAAAGCATAATGCCCTCAAATTCTATCCATGTTGCCACAAATGGTAGAATTTCCTTCTTTATTTGGCTGAATAACTTTGTATATATACCACATTTTCTTTATTCATTCATTCACTGATAGACACTGAGGTTATGTCCATGTCTTGGTTTTTGTGAATAATGCTAAAATGAATATGGGAGTTCAGATATCTCTTTGAGATAATGATTTCATTTCTTTTGGCTATATACCTAGGAGTGAGATTGCTGGATCATATGGTAGATCTATTTTTAATCTTTTGAGCAACCTCCATACTGTTTTCCATAGTGACTGCACCAGTTGACATTCCCACCAACAGTGCACAGAGGTTTGCTTTTCTCTACATTTTCACCAGCATTTGTCTTTTGCGTTTTTGATGATGGTCATTCTAACAGATGTGAGGTGGTATCTGATTGCAGTTTTGATTTGCATTTCCATGATGATTAATGATGCTGAGTACATTTTTATGTACCTGTTGGCCACTTGCCTGTCTACTTTGGAAAAATGTCTGTTCAGATACTTTGCCCATCTTATTTATTGCTCCTTGGCCTGCTTAAAAAAAAAAATCAGATTATTTTTTGATTTTTGCTTTTGAGTTGTATGAGTTTCTCATGTATTTTGGATTTTAACCCTTTACTGGATATGGGAATTGCAAATATTTTCTCCCATCCTGTAGACTGACTTTGCATTTTTTTTTCTGTGCAGAAACTTTTTAGCTTGGTGTAGGCCCACTTGTTGATTTTTTCCTTTTATTGCTTGTGTTTTGCAATTATATTTAAAAATTCATTGCCAAGACCCAATGTCAAGGAGATTTTTCTCCCCCTATATTTTCTTCTAGGATTTTTAGAATTTCAGGTTTTACATATAAGACCTTAATCCATTTTGAGTTAACTTTTGTAAGTAGTATAAGACAGAGGTTCAGTTTCATTTTTTTTGGCATGTAGCTATTTAGTTTTCCTAACACCATTTATTGAAGAGACTACCTTTTCCCCATTGAGAATTCTTGGCTTCCTTGTCTAATATCAATTGACCATTTATGCATGGGTTTACTACTGGACTCTCAATTTTGTTTCATTGATCCATGTGTCTATTTTTATGCCAATTCCATACTGTTTTGATTACTATAGCTTTGTAATATAGTTTGAAATCAGGAAGTGTGATGCTCTTGCTTTGTTCTTTCTCAAGATTTCTTTAGCTATTTGGGGTCTTTTGCGGTTCCATAGAAGTTTAAGACTGTTGTTTGTATTTCTGTGAATAATACCATTGAAATTTTGATAGGGATTTCATTGAATTTATAGTTAGCTTTAGGTGGTATAGACATTTTAATAGTATTCTTCTGATTCATGAACATGGAATGTCTTTCCATTTCCATTTATTTGTGTCTTCTTCAATTTACTTCATCAGGCTTCTGTAGTTTTTGGTTCATGGATCTTTCACTTCTTTGGTTAAATTTAGTCCTAAGTATTTTATTCTTTTTGATGCTATGAGAAATGGGATAGTTTTTTTCTTTTCAGATTGTTCATTGTTAGTATAGAAATGCAACTGATTTTTGTTTTTTTTTAAAAAAAGATTTTATTTATTTATTTGACAGAGAGAGACACAGCGAGAGAGGGAACACAAGCAGGGCAGTGGGAGAGGGAGAAGCAGGCTTCTCGCTGAGCAGGGAGCCCGACGTGGGGCTCAATCCCAGGACCCTGGGATCATGACCTGAGCCGAAGGCAGATGCTTAACGACTGAGCCACCCAGGCGCCCTGCAACTGATTTTCGTATATTGATTTCATATCCTGAAACTGCTAAATTCATTTATTCTAACTGTTTTTGGATGGAGTCTTTAAGATTTCTTTATGAAAGATTATGTTATCAACAAACAGTTTTACTTATTCCTTTCTGATTTGGATGTCTTTTATTTCCTTTTCTTGCCTAATTGCTCTAGCTAGGACTTCCAGTACTATATTGAATAGATATGGTGATAGTGAGCACCCTTGTCTTGTTCCTGAGCTTAGAGGAAAAGCTTTCAACCTTTCATTATTGAGTGTGATACTAGCTGTGGGCTTGTCATTTATGGCCTTTATTACATTGAGGTATGTTTTTTCTATACCCTGTTTGTTGACTGTTTTTATCATGAAAGAATGTCAACTTTTGTCAAATGCTTTTGTGTGTGTGTGTCTTTTAAGATGATCATATGATTTTTATCTTTCATTCTATTAATGTGATGTACCACATTTATTGATTTGCATATATTGAAACATCCTTACATCCCAGAAATAAATCCCACTTAATCATGGTATATGATCCTTTAAATGTGCTGTTGAATTCAATTTGCTAGTAATTTGTTGAAAATTTTTGCATCTGTGTTTATCAGGGATATTGGCTTGTAGATTTCTTGTAGCATCCTTATCTGGCTTTAGTATCAGGGCAATGCTGGCATCACAAAATGAGTTTGAGAATGTTCCTCCTTCTTCAATCTTTTGGAAGGTTTTGAGAAGGATTAACATTAATTCTTCTTTAAATATTTGGTAGACTTCACCTGTGAAGCCATCTGGGCTTGGGCTTTTCTTTGTTAGGAAGTTTTTGATTACAGATTCAATCTCCTTACTCATTGATCTATTCAGATTTTCTACATCTTCATAATTCAGTATTGGCAAGTTGTATGTTTCTAGGAATTTGTCCATTTCTTCTAGGTTGTCCAATTTGTCAGGATATGATTGTTCATAGTAATCTTTTATAATCCTATGTATTTCTGTAGTATCTGTTGTAATGTCTTCTCTTTCATTTATAATTTATGAGTCCTCACTTTTTTTCTTGGCTGGTCTAGCTAAAGGTTAGTCTATTTTGTTTACCATCCCCCCCTTAGAAAAAACAACAACAACCACCACCACCTAGCTCTTAGTTTTGTTGATCTTTTCTATTGTTTATCTGTTCTCTCTTTTAGTTATTTCTGCTCTGATCTTTGTTATTCTGTTCTTTCTGCTAACTTTGGGCTTATTCTTTTTGTAGTTCCTTGAGGTGTAAAGTTAGGTTGGTTATTTGAGATTTTTTTTTTTAAAGTGTAGGCACTTATTACTACAAACTTCCCTCTTAGAACTGCTTTTGCTGCATCTCATAAGTTTGGATAGATTTCTATTTTTATGTATTTCAATATATTTTTTTATTTCCCTTTAATTTCTTCTTTCATCCATTGGTTGTTCAAGAATGTGTTGTTTAATTTCCACATATTTGTGAATTTTCCAGTTTTCCTCCTGTCATTGATTTCTAATTTTATATAATTGTGATCAGAAAAGATACTTAGTGTGATTTCAGCTTTCTTCCATTTACTAAAGCTTGTTCCATGATCTATTATATGGTTTATCCTGGAAAATGTTCCATGTGTGCTTGAGAAACTGCTGCTTTTTAATGGGATCATCTGTATATGTATATGTCTCATTCTTCCTAAAATCCTGTCTTGTCAGCTCAGGAATGAGACTCCCTGGGGAGGAAAGCCTTTTACTGTTCTTGGAACCCCCCTTCTGTTCTTGTTTACCTTGGGGGGACAGGTGAATTTGCTTGAAAGCAGTCACATTTTTCAACCCCCCCTCCCCCCCCCCATCACTGGTATGGTACAAAACTTGTTAAAGTGGCATCTGAGAACCAAAAAACAAACAAACAAACAAAAACCTCTTAGGTCTAAGGTATAGTTCAAGTCTAGCATTTCCTTATTGTTATTTTCTCTGGGTGATCTATCCTTTGATGACAGTGGGGTATTGAAGTTCCCTACTGTTATTGTATCATTGTCTATTTCTTCCTTCAGATCTGTTAGTATTTGCTTAATGTATTGAGGTGCTCTGATGTTGAATGTATATATATTTATAATTGGTATATTATCTTGATGAATTAACCCCTTCATCATTGTATAATATCCTTCTTTATCTCTTGTTACAATTTTTGACTTAGTCTATTTTGTTTGATATAAATATAGCTACCCCTGCTCTCTTTTGCTTTCCTTTTGCATGAAATATCATTTTTTATCCCTTCACTTTGAGCCCATGTGTGTCCCTAAAGCTGAAGTGAGTCTCTTGTAGATAGCATATAATTGGGACTTTTTAAAAAAATCGATTTAGCCACTCTACACCTTGTGATTGGAGAATTTAATTATTCTATTCCTTGTTTTCTCATCCAGTGGCTGGTATTTGTAGGCCCTGTTTTTCTTTCTTATTCTAAGCTATAGCTATACATTTCAGCCTTGCTGGTCTTGGGGTGGGGTGAAACTGAATAAAGTCTCTTGTGCAGCACACTGAAAGGCTGGGGAAGCTGGTCAGTCATTCCACTTTCCCTTTCCCAGTGAGGGGGAGCTCTTTCCATTCAGAGAGTTTCCTCTTGGTGCTGAACAGTGCCAACCTGGCAGATGCACTGAGGCAAGCAAATGAATCTGCTCTTCCTTCCCTTAGTTATTCAGGGTTGTTTTTTTTTTTCTCACTATGTTGCTGAAGTTTTTTGAGTGAAATCCTGAGTTCACCCAGAGCTATTTTGTTCATGGATAACTGTCTAATTGCTGATCTTTGTGGAGGGATGGAGGCTGGGGCTCCTACTCCACCATTTTAGTGATATCCTACTGTTTAATCTTAATATCACAAATCAGTATGCAAGCACCATATGCCCATTACCTTGCTTTTAATTTTTTTCTTAACTCAGTTTTTTTTTTTTTTTTTCTGAATTGATACATTTTCATCTTCTGAGGTAATAGTAAAGTAAAAGGAGTAATAGTGAACTTGGGGTCAGAAAACCTGTGATTAAGTTCTGGTTAGGTTTCTAAAGAGCTTTATGATGTGGGTCCAAATGAGCAAATCTATCTGGGCTCAGATTTTTCAACTATAAACTGGTGATAATAATGCTCACTTCATGGGTTGCTGGGATGGGATGGGGGGGGATGGGAGTAAGTGAGAGGACATATTTGGTAAACTGAAAAGTGTTGTACCAATGAAAAGTATTCTTTCTGTTATATTTACCTATGAAAATGTGGGCACATTTTCACTGGAGATGTTTTAAATGAGTTGCTCAAAAACATTTGATCAATTTTCAAGTGATAATGTTGCAACTCTCTCTAGGAAATAGTAGCCAGTTTGTTCCAGGAGAGTTTCTCAAACTTCTGTACCAATTAGAATAACTCTCTGAGGTCCCACAGGCAGAACTGGCTCAAGGTTCTAAAAGCACTGCCAAGACAAGTAGTTGGGCAAGTTTGTGGTACCAAGAGACTCATGATTTCTTGTTGCTGGGTTCTCCTCTTAATTAACAATCATTGTTCTTCTATCATAGCCAGCACACACCTCTATCAGGCTACTTTTCAGGATGAACCTGCCCTGATTACAGGAATGTAAGAGGAAACACTTCCAAACAGCTCCAAAACCTAACCACTCCCAGGTAATGAGGAGATCCATCACGGTCTCTGAGAATGTATCCTGTCAGCTCTAATCTCCTGTCAGCATCCCTTTGGGAGTATTTCTTTGAAGTCTCTGAGTCAAAAAAGCAAAGACTCCCTCACATCCCTTCCCTACCCTCCATAGTGACTGAACCTTTCTGCACATTTTTTTTTTCTGGGCTTTTTCTGACAATATCAACCATAGCAGAAATAACCTGGAGCATTAGTACACCCTAGATAATCTTACATTAGGTGCTCCTTGGACTGTCCATGGGCCATGGTTTAGATTTATTATGCATAGTTTTGTAGATATTGAAATGAGACAAAAGAGAGATTGAGTGACTTGCCACAGGATGCACCAAGTGGTAAGTGACTCTAATTGGAGAATTCTTGATTCCCTTTCTTTTGTTGGGTCCCATGTCTACTATCTAGAAATCATGAAAATGCATCTCAACATCCACCCCTTTTAAGATACTACATTTCTCTTCCTTGGTATCTCATCCTCATTTTCTCTTGTTCTTAAATATTTGCCATTCTGTATTTGGATCTCTCTTCTACTTTGGCGTCCTTCATTTCTACATTGTCTTGTTACTCATTTATGTTTCTTTTCTTCTCCTTATTTGCCTTGTGAAATTTTATGATATTTCACCTTCATTGGGCTGGACATTTCAAACTTCAGTCTCTGGTGCTGGTGTTACTTGCATGGTGGTTCCAGTGAGGTTAAGAAAAGGTTTACTTTGTGTGTGTACGTGTGCAAGAGAAAATAGTTTTATATTTATCTGTCAATGTGCACTTAGCAGAATATAGGAAAAGAAAATGGAGTAGAGAACATTAGAAAAGCAAAGAATTAATTGTTCTCTAATAAAAGGTTGAGTCATAGGCAAAAGGGAAGAGATTACTCTAGAGAATCAGGGAAATAATTAGGTCCAGGGAGGCAGAAAGTCTGATCCAGATGGTGGGAGCTCCAGGGGAGGGTAAATCATGCATCAGGGAGAGATAAGAGAGGGAGGAAGGAGGATATGAAATGGGCTGGCGTCCAACAGTTCTATGCCAGGATGGTAAGAATGTAAAAGGAAATACTTTCACAAAGCTCCAAAACTGAGCTCCACTCCCAGATATATTTTAATAAAAATAGTCATGGTGTTGCAGGGTCTGGAGAGCTGATCCATTTAGAGTATTTTCTGAATTATATTTCTACATATTCCTGTATCTTTGCTACATTTATTTAATGTGACTTGGTCTTATTCCAGCCAAAGATTCTGTAAGTTTTTTTGAGGTCAGGGATCATGTTTTATTTTCTTCCAAAGCTCCTAGCACAGTGCTGAGATCATGATAGAGTTCATTAAATACTTGCTAACAGATTTAGCAATTAATACTTATTAATGAAAAAGGGAAAATAGCAAATCTGCCCTTTGAAATGAGCACAAATTATTGCTTAGAGGTTTCCAAGAGCCTTTTTGCCAGCAGAAACAATGAGAAAATCAGAGAAGTGAGTCCATAGGTTCTTAGCTATCTTGAGGGAACCCTATGTCATGTATAGAGAGTGACTGATCCCTTCCCATTACCCCTTCCCCCAAACACATGCATGGGGACAGACAAAATGAGATGAGGTGAACTGAAGTGGCTCTGTCTACATATTCTAACCCAAATATCAGTTAACAGAATGTTTGCCAATGACCAATCCTTGATATGTTGGTTAGTAGGGAATCAATTTTGCATGTCAGAACTTTTAAGGAATCTTAAAATGCCCAACTCAAATAGGCTATTTAGTGGTTTCTTGTCTCCTCTCCCCACCCCCTTTATAAATGTTGAGCCATATGTTTGAGAACATACAGCTGTCCTTGTTCAGAATAGCCCAAAATAGCTAGATTCCCCTGCACTTCTTTGGGTGCTAAATGTATTTACATTCAAAATGCATGTGGGAAGTGCCTAATTTTACATAGTTTCTTCCCCTGACTGTTAGCAACTTTTCTATAACCTTTACTTAGTTCAACTAACTAACCTAAACTTTGAGTGTAGTTCCATCCATCACTATATCATCTCAGGTGCTCCGTCTTCCTGTCATTTTCTTTTCTGTAATTAAAAAGTTCCCCATGATGGATATGACAAACTCTTTTAGAAGCCACGTATAGTGCTGGATAAGGTTCTTTTGGTATGCAGATATTCTCAACAACATTTGAAGTGAACAGAGACATGCTATCCCACTCATGTGCCAGAGATCCTCTTCAGTTTGACTTGCCTAAAGTAAACATTGTAAAGCGTGACAAAGCATTGTGAAGAATGAAGGCTCCTATCTTTTCTGATACTTCATTGGCTCAATGAACCAAGATATTTCGAATGAATACTTGTCTTTCTCCCAAATGGTTTCCTAGTGAAGTGCAGGCTCCAAGGACTAAGCTGATTAAGTGGGAAATAAATGATTGGCTCAGGCTCATTGAAAAAGAAGGAGTGCTGTAAAATCTCAACTCCAGGAGATTACCTGAGATGATGTCATGCCATGGGAATTCTGAGGGGATGCTCTGGATATGGGAGATTTTTTGTTTTGCTATCTTACGGAAAAGGATAGGTCACATGATTCGAGTTATTTCTTTACAATAATTGACTTGAAATGGTCACTGGGTCACATACTGACCCATTTAGCTTAGATTGCTTGAGGATGGGGACGGAATAAAAGTGAGAAATATATAAAGTGATCTTTTGATAGAAGTCAAAGAAATATCTGCCAGTGTCTAGTCTGTCTGTTTTATTGGCTCCTATGTTGTTTCCCATCTGGACACACTGGGGGTCTCCTCCCAACACTGGTCTCTTGTCTCTGCTAGTCCAAGTGCTGACCTTCAGTGTGAGCTCAAACCTCTCTTTCTCTAAAGTCTTTTCCCACCTTGTCCCCAACTGTTCATTGTTGTCCTCTCCTAAATACTTACAGCCCTATTATCCTTAGTGTTCCCCTGACACTTGGTTTTTATGACATCCTATCACTTAATTGATTACCTAGGTACATAGTGATGTGCACAAATCTTGTGTAGGTGACCATCACCTGGATCAAGATATGGAACGTTTCCATCCCCTATAAAGGTATCAGCTCTATTCTTCCCTTATTTGTTCTCTAATATGAACTATAAAATTTCCAGGGGCAGAGATCAGGGTTAGGCAAAGACAGATGGTGTACTCAAAAGGTTTGACTGAAATAATTTAATGAAGGGCCTATCTATAGAAGTTTGGAAGTCAGCAAGGAATCACGAGGTACCTAGAGACTAGCAAGAGTTGGAATTGATTCCTAGCCCTAGGTCTGAAGGAGAAGGGGGACTTTTATCTGTTGTGAGGGCCTGGTGAGAGCTCGAGCCTCACAGAAGAGAAATGAGCCCTGGACAGCAGCTGTAGCCTAAAGAATCACAACCACTGTCTGAAGCCAGGCCAGGTCAGGTGGGGAGGGAGCTGGGAGATAAAGACCCTCACTCTGCACAGGCAGCCCTTTGATCTCTTGCTGGCCTTCCACTAGCCACACCCAACTGTAGACCCAGAAGGGAAGGGGATCCAGGGATGCAGTCTATAGAAGTCAACCTCCCCAGGAACAAAGCATGGAAGAGAAAGGTGGCGAATGGATTTGGGGGTATGAGGGACAAACATAATCATCAGCAAAGACCATGTTATGCTTCTGTGTCCACTATGGCACTTGGTATATTGTTTGGTTTAAAGGGCATGATCGATTTGTTGCTTGAACTATTAATCAATTTACAGACAGGTAATTGCTTTTATTGAAAATTGTGGGTCAGCAATAGCAACTGCTTAATTCCTTAAGAGAAATGCAGGGGCGGGGGGTGGGTGCCTGGGTGGTTCAGTCAGTTAAGTGTCTGACTCTTGATCTCAGCTCAGGTCTTGATCTCAGGGTTGTAAATTCAAGGCCCAGCGTGGAGCCTACTTAAAAAAAAAAAAAATTAAAAAAAGAAAAAGAAAAAAGGAAATGGGAGCTGCCAGCTTTGAGTTCAAAGTTCTGTTTGGAATCAGATTTGCAAAAGTAAAAAGGTGAAAGGGTGGCTCTTCTCCAAAATGGTGCTACTCATTGAAAGAACTTATAGTTTCAATGTAGCTTCTGTGCCACCAGGGTTAAAATCACTCAAGTTGTTAAACACTTGTTAATGCAATTGTTGTAGTAGCCCTCTTTACCGCAATTAAATGAAAAGCTCTTACATGATATTTGGGGGGAAATTTCATGACTTAGATCTCTTAGTGTTGAGCTAGTAGTGTCCCAGTCTTGTAATAGGGCAAGTATAGCCCCTGGCTTACTTGTGGGGTTTTGGTGGAGAAGCATTTAACTCTGTGTCTCCACAAAATAAGGACCATAGCATCATTTAATGGAAAGTATTTCTTGTAGAATTTTTGTTCATCTTTAGGAAAAGTGTTTCACTGGTATCATATAAATGCAAATCTTCTCCTGAGCATATACTTAATCAGTATTTACTAAAGAGCATTAAGTGATAACATTTTGTCCAAAATATAAATTAAACCCTTGGCAGACCTTAACATATTTTGGAAATAGAAGGGTCTGTTGGAGGCTTCCATTTCATTTCAAAGGAAAGCAGAACAAATCAGAATCCTGGAAGATTAAACCACCCAGGAGTCCTGCCAAGCCTAGGTGAAGCTTTTGTGATTCTGGACTCCCTTACATCTTATTTCCTATTCATTTGTTCCAAGGAAATCTAACTTGTCAGGAGGCTTGAAGATAATGACTATCCCTGGGAGTATCTTGTGCTGATTTTCATGATGTCTTAACTGAAGCAACTGGTTGAGAAAGGAGCCAGATGGCATCTTTACACTTAACCCTGTGGAGGGAAATCTACGAGTGTTTCCCTTGAACACCTGGATCACATCGGGCTGTTTTGCTTGACCTGTCGCTGCCCTCACACAGCTTTCATTGCAGTGTTGCCCATTTGCTGTTGTGAGCCGTAGTTTAACTTTGTTCTCCCCATCATCACTCTCCTAAAAAGATTACCTCCTCAGCTGACAAGTTGTCTGCCTCCAGACATCTTCCTGTCATCTCTTTGCCTGCTCTGACCTTAGTCCATGCTCTGACTTCTGTTTGCTTCCATCCCACCATCTGCTCCTTGGCTCTACTGTTCTGATAACCTGTTTGGTGCCTACTTCTCTGGTTCAGCTTTGGCCTTTGCCTCCTTGGACACAGTCCTTGTGTCAGCCATTCCATTCTATGCACTTAGAAAAGCTTCCGTGTCTTCATCTGATGTCTCACTAGGGAAAGAGTGTAAGACAAGACTTTTATTTTTTAAAAAACCACTATGTAAACTGTTTCATTAGTTTAATTTAGGAGAAACATTTGAAATTTTCCAGCAGAGATTGAGAATTCTGCTGCGGTAGCTGATCTACTGAAGAATTATTTCTTGATTCTTAGCTTTAAATGAAATTTATTGAGAGGGGGGAGAAGGAAGGTGAGAAGAGGGCAAGGAGGTAGGAAAGAAAGAGGGGGGAAGAGAAGAGAGAGAATACTACCTGTTGGTGAAGCACTGAGTAAAGAATATTATATCCTTTCTAGCTCAGTGTGTTCCTGGGCTCTATTGTCTGGCTCAAGAAAGGCAAACACGGTGAAATAATAATCTAAGAAAAACCCAAGGAGGCAAATACTTTTGGAAAGTATCATACATGCATTTAAGCAACTGCTTCGGATGATCTCTGCCATGGATGCCCTGTGTTACTGCAAATAAATGGTAGAGTTGACTCTCTAGCTGATGCATAGTAGCTAATAATTCCCCCTTACGACGGGCTCACAGGACTTGGAGACAAAGTCTGGTTAAATTATCTGTTTGACATGTAATAGAAATAATCAACTTATGGCCACCTGCAGAAGTGGTTTGTATAATCATTACTAATAAAATAAAGACTTTCTCAGATCTTCAAAAGGTATAAGGAGCCTAATAAGAAGATATCTTGAAGAAGAGATGACTGGAGTAACTGAGATCTGGATTGTCTCAGTTGTAGTTAAGTTGCTTGGCCAAAGTAATAGCCTATGGGTGACAGACTCGAATTTTCTGAGCTCTCTGCCCTTTCCATACTGAGATTTTATTGAACAGTGACTAAGGGAGAGGGGACTATAAGGATGGTGGGCACAACTATCCTGAGAATGGGGAAGGAAAATTGATCAGGCTTCTGTGACATGGTAACATCTACTTTTTTTGTTCCATTTCTAAAATCACCAGGAAGCCTTCTGATCTGTAATTTGATTTCCTGTATAGTTCTACCTACCAGACGGGAATGTGCAGACAGTTGGACTAAGCCCTGTGTCTTAGATCTAAATAAGGTGGCATCTTGGTTTACTAAATCAGACCTGGGTTTTCTGTGTATGAATCTGACACCAGAGATGCATCATCTCTGGACAAGTTTAAAAACTGGGCAGTGGGATCCAGGAAAGGACTTCTGTGGGGTAGACATGGATATATGTATATTTACACAGGAAGAAAGCTCATGGCTTTTTGTCTAATTCTCAAAGGGGATCTGACGTAAGAAGTTGAAGATCCACTGACACATTATATTGAAGCTGAGACCACACCTGGGCCTGGAGTGACCCTTTCCAGACACAGACACAGGAGAGTCTGTGCATAAAGCCATCAGTGACTCCTCACATCTTTTAGCTGAGGTAGATTGTACCCTTCTGGGAATCCAAAAGACTTGATTCAGTCTTTTAAAGGTAGTAAATTATTCCATTGCCCTGGAGCAACATTTTACAGACCTGTCCCCACAAACTCAGTGATTTCTACTAGTGTCTTCTGATTAGTTACGTGGAGACTTGCCACAGCTTCTGTTAAGTGCTTATGCTAAATGCCTGGCTGGCTCAGTAGGAAGAGCATACAGCTCTTGATCTCAGGGTTGTGAGTTCGAGCCCCACAATGGGTATAGAAATTAGTTAAAAATAAATAAATAACTTAAAAAAATGCAAACCACTTAGTTAAGAAATTAAAAAAAAATTTAGAACACGAAAGAAGAGACAAAGAGACTGAAGAAAATGGGAAAGAAAAAAAAAACGTGGGTAGAGAATGGCTCTCCATTTCATTTCTTATCTACTCTGTGTGACGTTTTGCTCTATAGCTTTAAGAAATTAACAAAGACAGGCATTTCAATTTATGATTTGATTTTTTAAATATGGAATTCAGAAGAGAAGGAAAAAAACTTAAAATTCTTGTTTTATACTTGTGAAAAGCAGCCTTGTTAGAAGGTAGTCATATTAAATGCCTCAAACTCTAGACCCATGAGGACAAACAGTAATTAATAATAATTTTTTTAAGAACTTGAGACTGACAAACAGAAATTAGAAAATGGTTTGGGTAAGAAACACTGGTCATAAGTTCAGACAATTCTAGTGCGCTGAGCACATGCTGACTGAGAGGAGATAAGCTCAGCTAAGACAGAGAGAAGGGAAAGAAGCACGCATTCTAGAACGGCGGAGAAGACAAAGAGAGCCATATTTCAAGCTTAATGGCCCAGCACAGCCCCATTTGTATGTGTGCAGAGTGATTTGTTTTTCAAACACAGACCCAATGACTTTGTAGGCTAAAAGACCGAGACATTTTACTGGAAAAATATAAAAATGACCAGGCTAACGACAACAACAAAATTTCAGCCAGCAGTCCAGAACATTTATCCTTCTTTGGAAGTAATTCAAATTCTGAGCAGTTACGTGGATTTCTGAATGGATAAGAGCAACAAGTGGGGGAAAAAAAAAAGTTCACCTAAACTAAATAAATCTGAGATTTTAGTGATTTTTATAATTGAAAGATCTTTTTTACTGTGGAAGTTCATGATGTGAATGTCTGTACACTTTTAACCCTATCAAGTCGAATTCAAGTTTCTTGGAGTAAAAAGTAGCACAGAGAATGGTGAAAGCTGTGAAATTATGGTCATTTGGGCTTTATTTTGGTTCCTTAAAAAAAATGTTCCCTGAGGGGCCAGAGGTCACTTCCTCCCTGCGGGTCTTCCCGGGAGGGTTTAGCTTGCTGCTTCCCCTCTGAGGCAGTGTGGAAAGTGAACTGCGGAATCATGACACTTTTCAAGTCAAAGGCAAACAATTCCACCTTAAAATAGCAGAACTCACCTTAAGCCAGCTTTTGGCAGCCTGCCAGAGAAGGGCATGAAAGCCGTATTCTAATCAAAAGGATGTATATTCTTTAGGCAGGCTGTGGAAAGAAAGGCCGGGGAAAAGACTTTTTTTTTTTTTTTTTTTAAAGATTTTATTTATTTATTTGACAGAGAGAGACACAGCGAGAGAGGGAACACAAGCAGGGGGAGTGGGAGAGGGAGAAGCAGGCTTCCTGCCAAGTAGGGAGCCCGATGCGGGGCTCAATCCCAGGACCCTGGGATCATGACCTGAGCCAAAGGCAGACGCTTAATGACTGAGCCACCCAGGCGCCCCAGGGAAAAGACTTTTTATTGATTCTTTTTATTTCTCCTCTTCAAATCCCTCCCCCCCCCCAGCCCAGTTCTAACAAGCACATTTAAAATTTACTGGCAGACAGGTTTTTGTTTTTGTTTTTTTTCTTTCCTTTTCTGAAACCTGTTGAAATAAAGACCATTCCCTTTTCAAGGGCCCCATCATTTGGAAGCATCCTAAGGGGGCTGCCAACGGCTTGCTGACATTACTTTCACCTTGGCAAAAATGGGGCCCAGGCAACCTTAGCTGAGCAAAGATCCCTTGAGAACAGGGAATAGTGAAGTGCCCTGGGCAGAATGCGAGGCTGTTGTCCTGGAGGCTGGATGGGGTCTGTCCAGGTTCGGTGCAGGGATTACAAGCGCTCTGGTTTTAAGAGATAATGACACTGCAAATTCAAACAGCCCTACCCCTTAGCGATGGCAGTAGTGACAGGAGCTATAAAGGGTGTCTGTAATTGCACATAATTTTTACTGCTGAAGCAAGTAAGAAGGAACTGGAGGGATGCATGAGGTTTGGGTCCATCAGCACACGTCAGCCGTAATCAGTAATGCCAGCAATCATCGCTGAAGACAGAGGACCACTGGACAGTAGAGACATCGTGTTATGAGTATTAAAAATAATCTTTATAAGCTTCGGGATCCAAAATGTATACGAGGAGCAGTTTATCACTTTAACAGACGTAACAAACCTCTTTTTTTAGATGCTAAAGCAGAGGCGCGCATGGCGTGTCTGGGCAACAGATCCATCCAACTTTCAGACCTGATTCTTTCGCTTTAATGGTATCTTTTAACAAGTTTTTGAATTAGTGCTAACATTTAAAATTTAGGAGTTGCCCTGTAAATCTGGCATTTCATTTTCTCTTGAAAGATTGGATATCTGGTGCATGGGGTGTGTATTTCCAAAAGAAGGTGGTTGGCTCGCTCTGGGTAGTAGGTGCCCGATGAGAGGAGATGAGGCAAGCCTTGCCTTCCTGCTTCAGGGAACTTTCTGGTCTAGGTAGGCATTTGAGTACACAGTCACTGGAGCATACACACAGTGCAATTAGCAAGTAGCTACTGAGAGTCCTCTACCCACGTGCAGACTCTATTATGGTACTTTCCAGTCAAAAATTTTCCGTAGCTCTCTGCTGCTGACACAATAAGGTCCAAACCCTTCAGCCTGTAATGAAATCTCCCCACCTTTTGCTACCACTGACTAATTCTAGGTTCCCACACTCCTCCCACAGACAGGAGAGTCCCCTGTCTTCTCTCGTCACCGGTTCATTCTTCCTCACTCCTTCCTCTGAGTTGATGCTGCTATGTATTTGGCCGTGGAAATCCTCTGCCTCTGCCAGGCCCAGGTTAGGCCTGGTTCATCTAAGATGGTGCTTCTCAAATTCTGTGAGGAGAGGCCAGTTTCTTTCTTTCTCTCCCTTCCTTCTTTGTTTTTTAAAATTTCCACCCTGTTCACAGACACACAAAGCACAAGTTGTAATTTTTTTTTATGAGACTTAGCAGACATAATTTTTACTTTGTGAATGACTATAAAAGTTTTTAAATGCTTACTCTGAATTTATTTCTGAATTTATTTCATACGTAACCAGCACTGGTCCTGGAGTCACACTTTGAGTAGCTTTTCTTAGATGTTTTCAGGTGAATTAATCTCCTTGTTACCTGCATTTTCAAACCCCCCCCCCCCAAAACAAACAAACAAACAAAAACTGTGTCTGTACCTTTATCACAGCAGACAGTGTTAGAACTTTCTACCTATTCCATTTTAAAGTTCAGGAGGGGGGTGCCTCGGTGGCTCAGTCGTTAAGCGTCTGCTTTCGGCTCACGTCATGATCCCAGGGTCCTGGGATCGAGCCCCGCATCGGGCTCCCTGCTCAGCGGGAAGCCTGCTTCTCCCTCTCCCTCTGTCTGCCGCTCTACCTATTTGTGCTCTCTCTCTATCTCTGTTAAATAAATAAATAAAAATCTTTAAAAAAAAAAAATAAATAAATAAAGTTCAGGAGGACAAGAGCTCTGTTCAACCTGGCCCCTCTGGGTTTGTTTGCTGATGGGAGGAACGCAGACAATCCTGAATTTTCAGCGCTATTGGGAGGCACTGGAGGTGGTGCAGAAGGATTCAGAACTGTTCAGCCCTCAGGGAGCTTATGATAATATTAAATATTACTGTTGCATAAAGCAACAGTAAATAATACACAATAAATAAGTACTGAAGTTTGTGGTACATCTTATGAAAATATTACAGGTAAATAACAAATGAGATGCTCAGTGAGAGCTGAACTAGCCTGAGAATATTTCACGCTAGAACTTGAGAGAGAGAGGGGCGCCTGGGTGGCTCAGTCGTTAAGCGTCTGCCTTCGGCTCAGGTCATGATCCCAGGGTCCTGGGATTGAGCCCCGCATCGGGCTCCCTGCTCCGCGGGAAGCCTGTTTCTCCCTCTCCCTCTCCCCCTGCTTGTGATCCTGCTCTCACTGTGTCTCTCTGTCAAATAAATAAAATCTTTAAAAAAAAAAAAAAGAACTTGAGAGAGACCTTCTCATTAAAGATGGCAGCTCCTTACGCGGCAGCTCATCTGGGCAAGGCGCTCTGTGTTTGTTTGTGCCTCTTCAATGCAAGGGGTTGGATTAGAGGATTTCCCTGATCTCTATTACTGTACTGTATTACTATTACTGTATTACTGTACGATTCACACAATACCGTGTGTCTATTATGTATATATAGCTGGTAGAAAATAGAATGCACGTATCCTTTCTCCTTTCTCAATCTGCCATTGGGTGAAAATCCAACATTGACGTATTTCTTTATAACACAATCTCTAACGCAAATGACAATCCAGATGCCAATTTATCACCCACTCATGTTAATTAACGTTCACTCTAATCAACTCTATTGAAGATGTTAATGATTAAGACTGAATTAAACGAATTCCCGTGATAACGGGATTTGACTGGTTATGTCTTTGGCCATCCCTATATTTCTCTTGGTTTTATGGCCAAAGAGAGAGGGGTGGTTGTGGCATAGGCCTGAGGAAGTCCACTTCCAGGATCTGTACAGAGCCAGTCAACTCAGAGAGTCTTTTCTTTTGTCCCTTATTTGACCCTCTTCCAGATACAGTGAGTCTAGTTCTCTGAACTGGCTCAGCAGGGAGAAGTTAGTGCAGCTGTGTTTGGATACCTCCTTTTTTTCTCTTGGCTGTGACCCAGGAAAATGGACCCACTCTTTCACAGTTGCACAAACCACTTCATTATCATATATTTGGGGATGCTGGCCAGGGGAATGGCAGGCCAGTCAGTAGGCTGGAAAGTTAGAAGTGTTTGTGTTTATTTTCCTCTCCTTTCCCCACTGAGCTATTGGAACTGGTATAGAAAGGGATTAGTAAGACACAGCTGTCCCTCTGGGACACTGAGACCCTGGGAGGGGTGGGTTCAGAAGAATGTTTGCATAGGCATTTGATAATCGTAATAAAAAGACCAGTAGAAGCTCATTGGTTAAAAAGCCACCACAGAGGTTAATTACAGGCATGCCTTGGAGATATTGGGGATTTGATTAAAGACTGCCTTAATAAAGCAAATATCACAAGAAAGCAAGTCAAGGGAATTTTTTGGTTTCCCAACGTATATAAAACCTGTAGTCTTTTAAGTGCTGGATAGCATTATGCCTAAAATAATGTACTATACCTTCATTAAAAAATACTCGATTGCTAAAAAATGCTCCCATCATCTGAGCTTTCAGTGAGTCAGAATCACAGAATGGAGGGTCTGGCCTGGATGTTGCTGGCTGCTGACCAGTCGGGGTGGTGGTTGCAGAAGGCTGGGCTGGCTGTGGCAATTTCTTAAAATAAGACAACAATGAAGTTTTCCACATCAGTTGACTCTTCCTTTCACAAACAATTTCTCCGTAGAAATGCCATGCTGTTTGAGAGCATTTTACCGACAGTAGACCATTTCAAAATTGGAGCTGGTCCTCTCAAACCTGCTGCTCCTTTATCAACTAAGTTTATGTAACATTCTAAATCCTTTGTTGTCATTTCAACAGTCTTCACAGCATCTTCACCAGGAGTAGGTTTCATCTCAAGAAGCCATTTTCTTTGCTCACCCAGAAGAAGCGACTCCTCATTTGTTCAAGTTTTGTCATGAGATTGCAGCAATTCAGTCCCATCTTCAGGTTCTGCTTCTAATTTGAGTTCTCTTACTGCTTTACGCCTCATCTGCAGTGACTTCCTCCACTGAAGTTTGATCCCCTCAAACTCATCCAGGAGGGTTAGAATCTATTGCCTCCAAACTCTTCTTAATTTTGATATTTTCATCTCTTCCCATGAATCACAAATGTTCTTAATGGGATCTAGAATGGTGAATCCTTTCCAGAAGGTTTTCAATTTACTTCGTCCAGATCCATTGGAGGAATCACTGTTTATGGCAGCTACAGCCTTATGTGAAATGTATTTCTTAAATAATAAGACCTAAGGTCGAAACCACTCCTTGATGTATGGGCTGCAGAATGGACATTGTGTTAGCGGGCGTGAAAGCAACATTAATCTCATGGAGCATCTGCATCAGAGCTCCTGGGTGACCAGGTGCATTGTCAATGAGCAGTAATTTGAAAGGAATCTTTTTTTCTGAGGTGTAGGTCTCAACAATGGGCTTAAAATATTCAGTAAGCCTTGTTGTAAACAGATGTGTTGTCATCCAGGCCTTGTTCCCTTTATAGAACACAGGTGAACTAGATTTAGCATAATTCTTAAGGGCCCTAAGATTTTCAAAATAGTGAATGAGCACTGGCCTCAACTTCAAATCACCAGCTGCATGAGCCCCTAACGAGAGTCAGCCTGTCCTTTGAAACTTTGGAGCCAGGCATTGATTTTTCCTTTCCAGCAATTAAAGTCCTAGATGGCATCTACTTCCAATATAAGACCGTCCTGTCTGCATTGAAAATCTGTTGTTTAGTGTAGCCTCCTCCATCAGTTTTCTTAGCTAGATCTTCTAGAAAACTTGCAGCAGCTTCTACATCAGCACTTGCTGCTTTACCTTGCAGTTTTATGTTTTGGAGATGCCTTCTTTCCTTCAGCTTCATGAACCAACCTCTGCTAGCTTCACACTTTTCTTCTGCAACTTCCTTGCCTCTCTCGGCCTTTGTAGAATTGATGAGAGTTAGAGCCTTGCTCTGGATCAGGCTGTGGCTTAAGGGAACATTATGGCTGGTCTGATCTTCTATCCAGACCACTCAGACTTCCTCTATACCAGCAATAAGTCTGTGTTTGGCTTTCTCATCTTGTATGTGTTTGCTGAAGTAGCCCTTTTAATTTCCTTTAAAAACTATTCCTTTGCCTTCACAATTTGGATAACCATTTGGTACAAGAGGCCTAGCTTTTGGCCCGTTTTAGCTTTTGACATGCCTCAGCTTACTCATTTCTAGCTTTTAGTTTAAGGTGAGAGACATCTGACTCTTCCTTTCACTTGAACACTTAGAGGCCGTTGTAGGGTTATTAACTGGCCTGATTTCAATATTGTGGTGTCTCAGGGAATAGGGAAGCCCAAGTAGAGGAGAGGAAGATGAGGGAACAGCTGGAGCAGTCAGAACACACACACCATTTATTAAGTTTGCCATTTTATATGAGTGTGGCTCATGACACCACAAAGCAATTACAATAGTAACAGTAGTGATCACTGATCACAGATCACCATAACAAATATAATAATAATGAAATGTTTGAAGTATTGTGAGAATTACCAAAATGTGACACAGAGACATGAAGTGAGCAAATGCTGTTGGAAAAATGGTGCTGATAGATTTGCTCAACACAGGGTTGCCACAAACTTTTGATTTGTAAAAAATGAAAAAAAAATTTTTAAAAAGTATTTGCAAGGTATAATAAAACGAAGCACAATAAAACAAGGTATACTTGAACAACTTGAGACTTATTTTTGAAGGGGGAGCCAAAATGGGCAAATACGTTACGTGCTTGTCATTTATGAGTGGCACTGGAGCTAAATTACGCAGTGTGAAAGAAAATCAAATTAATTCCTTCACTATAAATGTGCTTTGTAAAACTATAAAGTGCCATGTACATATGTGCGATGTTTTCAATGCATAAAGCTATGTCTTAGTCTCAATGTTTATTTTTAAGAAGTAGGATTGTTTAAGTCATTTTTTTTTTAAAGATTTTATTCATTTATTTGACAGAGACACAGCGAGAGAGGGAACACAAGCAGGGGGAGTGGGAGAGGGAGAAGCAGGCTTCCCGCCGAGCAGGGAGCCCGATGCGGGGCTCGATCCCAGGACCCTGGGATCCCAGGACCCTGGGCTCATGACCTGAGCCAAAGGCAGACGCTTAATGACTGAGCCACCCAGGCATCCCTGTTTAAGTCATTTTATGAAAGGCTAATACACTGTGGGATGTATAAATTCTGGTATGTCTGTTAAACAACACATAAGTTTTATTCAATGGTCCTATCTTTGTGACCTTCTACATGACAATTATTGGGGACAATTATGATAGTATAATCAATAATACACTTTTAGGATACCGTGGTTCACATGCTGTTCTTATATGGTACTAATTCCTTTTACCTCTATGAATGCTACCTGTTATGGTCCCCATTTTACAGATGAGGAAACTAAGGCACAGGTTAGTGGTATCTTAGACTTGGTTGTAGCAATGGAATTACAGGTTTCAATGAAACTGTGTGAGAATACAGAAGGAAACTGAGGAGAACATTACTGAAGAAGCAATATCAGAGTTGGTTTGTGAAAACTGAGTAGGAGTTTTCTAGACAAAAGAGTACGTTGAAATGATGGCATTGTCACTAAAAACATTTCTGGAGACTTTTCCTATTTATATATTTTAAAATTGCCTTCAAAGTATGTGACACATTTTTTCAACATCTTCATTTGTGGCAAATCTTTGAATCTGAAGGTATATCTGAACATTGGAAAATGTGAAAAATCATTCAGATTCAGGTTTGGTAAATAAAGCCAGTCTTTTATCATTATCAGCAGATCACTTAAATAATACTAAATTTTGCAGGCAATTTATGCATAAATAGGCTCTAAGGCTAATTCCAAAAAAGTTTAAGGAATATTTTGAGCCTACCTTACAATCAGATGGCTAAATAATAGGGATATGAATCTATATATGCAAATGAGAAACTAACGTCATTTCTTAAATAGAATGTAAGTATCCAACATCCTTGTCCCTTGTGGCTTCCAGGAATCTGTGTCTACAGAGATTCCATCTGTAATTTTACTCTGTGCTAGAGATAGCTTTGAGGCCTATAGGCTGTGAAGTCCCTGTAGGTCATCTGTATCCTCAGAAAGTGGCTCCGTGTCTTTGGAGGAGTAACTTCTTGGTAAATGCTTATTTAAATGAGTTGGATTAAATAAGTGGATTTTGATCATCCCATAGATTGACACAGTGGAATGATGGCAAAGAGATTATTCTTCTTTATAAGCACACTTCATAGGCAAAGTGGGAATGTGCTTATGAGGCGAAAGAATTCAGACTCCTGTTTCCACACTGGTTTTGATTAGTGGATGGCTTCTCCACACCACTAGATTTCGTGGGTTTAATCTGTTCTTGGTAAAGTTAATTTAGGAAAAAGTTGCCTTGAAACAATTCAGATGGAAAAAAAAATAAATTACAGCATGTAAAGTAAACTGTAATTATATAAATTGTGAGATTATATCCAACTTGGTTTTAACATGCAGGAGAGAAATATGTGTTCTCACATAATTAGTTTTGGTTTAAGGGTCTAGTGGACTTAAATATGACCCAGGGTGGAAATGAGCAGATAGAGCGTTTTGGACAATAAGGCACTGCATAAAACACCACGATACACGACGGCCTTCTCCATTTTGTCCAAATCCCACATACTCTTGAAGATACAGCTCTCATTCCACCTCCTTCCTGAAATCTGTCCTGACCTCTTGATTGTAAGTAACACTTCCCTTCTCTGAATACCCAGAGCATCTCATCTTACCTTTCCCGAGGTATGTAACTCTTTCCATCTTGTTACCACTTATTTATACATATATCTTCTTTCCCTGCCTACCACTGTGTATTATGTCCCATTAGGACAAGGTTTATGTCGTTTCTTTACGTGGTATCTGGCACAGGACCGTCTTCATAACATGTTTTCAATACATGATTGTGCAAAGACGGATGAATGATATAGCCATAATCAAGCAAAGGGAGTAATAAAAAACTTCCTAGGACACCAGAGACAGATTTTTTTGCTTCACACACACGCAGTCATGCAGGTCTAGAGTTAGAAATGAAATGTAGGTTTATTTTTGTTGTGTTTGTTTTTTCTTAGTCAAGGCGTTTAATCTACTACACTGATTCCTTATGCACAGATGGAACCTTATCATGCATACGAGTCTCTGAAGGAAATAATTTTTGTTTAAACTTTGCCTTAGAAACTTCAAGGGAATTCAGAACAGGATTTCTTTAATGATCTGGCCATATTATATTACCAATTGCCAAGCCGAAAAATGTTTGGCAGAACTTTTGGCTCCTGAGGTTTGGGATACCATCCAGGTAATCTGCCTCAGGATTTTGAAATACAAATAAATGAGTTCCAGTTCAAACTTTTTTGAATTTGAGCTGCCAGGCCTTTATTTCCCTCCCATCTGAACATTTTGGTACTGAAATACCAACCAAGCAGAAAGAAGATAATCAGCATTTTCTGAGGTTATTTAATGGCCTTGGTTTAGGAGCACAACATGAGCATGAATGGTTTAAAACTTCATGTTTCTTAACAGTAACTGACTTCTAGTTCTTGGGATTTATTTTCCAGGAGGTTTTCCTTGATTTTTATTTGGGAGAAGAGGATGAGGGTGTTCCTTCTGGCAGAATCAAAGCAGCAAAGAAGATTCTGAATGTTCCTTTGTTAAGTGTTACACGCTTAGCTTTGTTTTACTATTCTTGTATGGGAGCCAAGTGTTTTTCAAGTCACTCAACATTCTACTGAGGCGTGCTAGTCACTGAATGTGATTATAAAGCAAAGTTTAACATGCATTGAAAAGAGGCATGCCTGGGAGTTCTGGGTGCTGTGAGCACCACACCTAATGAAGAAGCAGGATAATTTGGATGAATGATGTAACTTGAGTCATTATATAAACCTCAGCACCAGATCCTGGTGAGTTCTGAGGGAGACAGAAATTTTTGGAAAGAAAAGGTTAAAAAAAAAAAAAAAAAAAAGCACCCTCTCCCCCTGACCCCACACTCACTCACAGTCCCTCACACTCTACATGCATGAACATGCTCAGTAATGAACATGGTCTCTCTATGATTTTTTGGCTGTAACACCACTGTTCATATCTGGGGGGGGGGGGGCGGCGCGCAGGCGGGTGACCTAGCAAATACTCTGAAGGGTGGAAAGGCAAAGCAGGTCTTAATTTTAAGAAATCCCTCTTACTAAGTCCTCTATTACCTTTTTTTCTTTGATGACTATGCATTTACAATAGAAATCTAGCTCGAGAATAAAATGGACATTGTGGAACTGAAGAATAATATAATATAAATATAATATAAAATTCAAAAATGTCCTTTGAAGGTTCAGATGACATGAAGTTTTCTTCTCCTTCACTTCGGCTTGGGGGAAGACCTGGGCTTCTCAGTACAGTTCAAAGAATCTAGATTAAAATAATCCTTCTCATTTTAATAACATTTTAAATTCTGTTTTTTACTTAACATCTTTTCAGGCCATGTGAGAAGTTTTGATAGGAAAATATGTATTTTTCAGGCTTTACATAATCTTGGTCCTTTTCAGGTGACCTTGAGCCTGTCTGCTCACCTGTAAGCTGTCCTCACAGGCTGGCGAGAACCCAGCAGTTCAGGTCATCAGCCCCGCGTGTGACCTGGGTGTGGCCAGGGGTAGGGGTAGGCAAGCAACCTGCCACCCAGAGCTGGCCCTGACAGGTTCTGTGGAGCTGTCACTCAGCTCTGACTCTACTGGCAATCCTTGTGACGTCTCAGAATCCAGTAGACCCTGGGGAATGGAAATAAAGAACAACAACAACATTTTTTTTTTCAGGGAATTGTCATTTTTCTTCTTGCTCCTTTCCGTCCATGGGAGTGCCTTGTTACACTACCCTGTTCCTTAACTAAACCTCCATCGTGGCACTTTGACGGTGAGAACTGTCTCTTTAAGACACTCGTGACCCTTGCTCTTCCCTCGACCACCCAATCCCCAGACTCCAGCCCATTCCTTAATGCAGACTGGGTATGAGATGGTGGTGTTATTGGTATGAAAATAGGAATAGCCAACACGTATCACATTCTTTCTGTGTGTCACAGCCTTGGCTAAGTCTGGTTGCTGACCTGTCTCATGTAGTTACTACCTTATAAGCTATATACAGTTATTATTTCCAGTTTTATTCCTGAAGAGATGGAGTCACAGATAACAAGACCACAGGTACTGTGTGGGACACTGGATTTGAATTTAGGCCCTCGTATCAGTTTAATAGCTTTAGAGTTGAGAATATACAGTTACCAAGTTTGAGACAATTTAAGCATAAAGTAGTGACTGAATGTACGGAACTCCACAAGTCTATAATTACCCTTAAAAAAAAAAAAACAAACCTCCCAAAACAAAACTTGTTTTCCAACATTGGAGGTGATTATTTCATTGGTTCCTTACTGTGATAGTTGGTAATTTAAAATCATTAAATACGTTACATGTTTTTCCAGAAGAAACTCTATTTCAGCAAAACCAAATAGTCCCCCCGAGTGATGAAGGAAGACCTTTCCTTATAGAAGAATGTCAGCTCTGAATGTAGGTGGAGTAATATGGTTGGAAAGTCACCATTTGTAGCCCTTGATGGACTGATAATGCAAGCAAGAATCCCCAGTGGATGCTGGAACCACTGAATGAAGGTTTGATGGGGACCGTCACCACATACTCCCCCAGATTGCTTGCTGCTTGAAAGGAAAGGAACATGGCTCTGCCATAGAAGTATCATGTCATCACCTTGACTCCATAGGTACACTTGACCCCAATTTGATAGAATGACCAGAGGCTGTGGAGATCCACATGTGGCACAATATGAGGTAGTAATATCACTATGAAGTATTCTTGCCAACAGTGAATCTATTCAAGCTTTACATATAACTTCCACTTCATAGAGAATACAGAAGCTAGAGAAAAACCTAGCTAGCACCATAAGGAAGTAGTAAAAAAAAAATCCAGAAGGCAGATCATTCTATAAACAACCCGTCTGGACTTTCCAATAATTAATGCCACAGTACAAAAAGAGTGGGGAAGAGGTGTTTTAGAGTTATATAATGAGCAAATCCTATCTGTGATCCTTCAAAGGATACCGACGTGAACAAAGCAGCTATAAGAAAGATATTTTTTGGAACAGTTCAGGAATTTTGAATATGATATTAGGGAATTACTAATAAGTTGTGTCGGGTGTGATAATGATATTGTGATTCTATAAGAAAATACCCTAACTTAGAGATGCGTGCTGAAGTATTAGGGAGTGAAATATTACATTATCTGTAGCTTATGTTAAAATACTTCAACAATAAAAACTGAAGCAAATACGGCAAAATGCTAATAATTCATAAATCTGAGCGATGGCATGGATATATCTGCTCTTTCTACTTTTAGTATTTTTGAAATTTTTATAATTAGAAAGTATAAACCCTTGAAAGAAGGGTGGCCCAGTCTTGAAGCAGAGAGCCCTGTGTTCCGGTGCTGAGCCTCCAGCTCACTATTTGAAGGGCTGGGACAACTCCCTTCCCTCTCTGCTTCCGTGTTGTCATCGGCAAACCGGCAATTATAATAATATCTGTGCTATACGATTGTTGTGGGGATAACATGAGTTAACCCAAGTGAATTGCCTAGAACAATGACTGGCACGTAGTGAGCTCTCAACAAACGTTAGCTGTAATTGCTTCGTGTGGGAGTCGTCGGACAGAAGTTAGGCTTGAATCCTGGCTCTGACTTTTATTAGCTGTGCTGCCCTGGGCTGTTTGCTTAACCTCACTAAAACTTCATTTTCATTTTTAAAATGGAGGTAATAATACTGCTAAGGTTGTGGTAGGATTAATCATATAATACATACAAAGTTGCTAGCACACAGAAACCGCTTAATAGGTAGTAATAATAATGGTGACTGTGCTGTCAGATAATCACTGTAGTTCTTCTGAGGCCTCCAATGCCTGACCCCAATGCGTGGCTACTATTGGAACATTCTAGCATGGTAGCTATACTGGGGAAGCTGACGGGTTAGCAAGGGGAGTGTGGGGCATCCCTTTGGTCTCCACTCAATGTCCCATCACAGGGGGATGTCGGGCACTCTGGGCATATGGTTGGGGCCATGCTTCAGGTAAAGATTTCTGCTTACACAGGGCGGGATGGAGCCCATAGGGCGGGCGCAATAGATGATCGGGGCTTTTTCATAAACACACAGTGTGGATAAGATCCAGAAGAAAGAAAGGAAAGCAGTGATCTGGGGAGTCTGGCTCCTGTTTGTTTCTACCTCAGTCTCTCTTAGGACTTTGAAATTCAGAGTCCATGAGAGTGAATGCCTTTTCATGGCGGTCATCACTTACCATAGGCAACTGCAGCCTATAGGTGGACTGACTTCAATAGGGCTGACTTTACTAGATGTTCTGTGAGGCTCGGCCCCATGCTATTGTTTCTCAGCGTTGAACTTAAAAAGCTCAAGAGGTACTCCCAGGCCTTACAAGGTAACGTCGCCAAGGAAGACAGCATTTGTAATACTTGATTCTTGTGGTTAGGTAGACTTTTGATGATCTCATTAGAGTAGTATGAAATTGATCATTTTCTTTTGCACTCTGAGTCTATTTTTCCCTCTTCACTCCAAGCATCTCTCTCCATTTCCTACTTTAGACAGTAAGGGTCTCATGGCCGACCTCTTTCCCCAGGTTTAAATGCTGCAGACAGGGACACATGTGTTGCTAGGAATCTGTATAAGATGCAAAGGTCTGAAAACAGATCAAAGCATGTGCACAAGCAATGGGGAGTAAACAGTTAAGGGTGGACAAACTTGAAGAAACAAATAGGTTTTTATGGCTCCTGAGACAGAAATATATGCCCCAGTTCATCAACATCTTTGTTTTCATCTCCCTAGGCATATGGCCACACTACCTTTTCTAGGGAAGGCCATGCAGTAGAGTTCTGGCCAACTGAATGGAAATGGGTGTGATCTGTGCCATTTTAGGAATAGCCCATAAAAACTGCCATGTGTGCTCATCACTCTTTTCTCTGCTTTTCTTTCTCATCTGATGTCTTGAGAGCAAGAACTTTAGGGGCCAATATGAGGTTAGAACCCCAAGAGTAAAGGTGTCTGGATTCATGAATGACTGCGTGGATCAGAGTACCCCCTCATCGTCCCACATTGGGCTGTGATGTGAGCAAGAAATAACATTTTATTATGTCAAGTTGTGGTAATTTGGGGGTTGTTTGTTACAGAAGTTAGGCTACCTTGAATAATAGATCCTTTTGACCCTCTTTTCAGCTGCTAAATATGGCAGAGACATTATTGACTTCCTGAATTACATATTTGTTGATCTTTTTTTGTTATCACCAACTTTTAAAGTAAGGAAACCAAGAAGCTGTATAAAGATACAAGTTTTCTTGGCAATCAGTCCCTTCTTATGTAAACAACATGGTCAGGGCGTTCGTTACCTCATTTACTGTGCACACTGACTGTGAAGATCTTGAGAGATAAGAAAATTGAGTTTCAGAGAGGTTAAGTAACTTGGACAAGATCACACAGCTAGTGTTTGCTATGGATCCAGGATTAAAACTGGGATTAAAACTCACATCATTTTGACATCAAAGTACTTGTTGTTTTTACTACAAGGATCCTTTTCAAGAAAAGAGCAGTCAAGAAAGCAAAGGTATTCAGAGAGGGTGTATAAGACTTTCTAGAGAGGTAGCAAAACCTTGACAAAAGTATAACTGGGTACCAGGGCCTACTTCAGAAACTCTATGAATAGACCGTAGAACAAAAAGATGGGTGGGGGGGGGAGGAAAGAGGATAATCATGAATCCAGACTATAAGATTAGGTTCCTAGGATCCTAGGTTTGCAGCTTAGTCCAGAAGTTTATGTTTCTATAATCAGTTATTTAGGGTTCACTTAAATTTGTTTAATAAAAAGTCATTCTTTATTCAGACTATTTGAGGTTATGGTAGTCAAATTCCTTTTATTTCAAGTTAATAATTTTATACCCTAAAGGTGTGCATATCACTCAGTGTTTTCCAGAGAGACAGAACCAATAGGAGATTGTCTGTCTGTCTATCTATTTATTTTAAGGAATTGGCTCACGTGATTCGTGAGGCTGTCCAATCTGAAACCGGCAGGGCAGACTGGCAGGGAGGGACCCAGGAAAGAGCTGATGTTGCAACTTGAGCCTCCCAGCAGTCTGGAGACGGAGTTTCCTCTTCCTTGGGGGGAAACCTTAGTTTTTCTCTTTTAAGACCTTCAACAGATTGGATGGGGCCCACCCACATTACCGACAGTAATCTGTTTTATTCAGAGTCTACTGAATTAAATATTAATCTTATCTGAAGAAAAAAAAAAAAAAGGACCTTCACAGCAACATCCAGGCTGATGTTTGACCAAATAAGGGGGCACTGTGGTCTAGCTCACGTGCCACAAAAGGAACCATCACAGGGTATGAATGATCAACAAAATATTCAAATCTAGGTAGACCCTATGGAACACATTCTGGTTACAGGATGGGTGGTCCTCTTCCTGAATGGGATGGCCCCATTCTTGTTTGTCCACTGGAAAGAAAGGGAATGTCTGGACCACTGAAACCCACAAACAAGGGCTTCAGCATTGGAGAGCAGAACCCTCAACATGAAAATCAATGAAGCAAGTGAGCAACAAATATGTTGGGCCACAGAGCATTGCCTCTTGCCCCCGCACTGGATAATGTTCTTTCCCAGTGGCTGTTCTGCCTCCCTCCCAGTCCCCCAAACACTCCTCAACATCTGTTGAACTCACTGCTACCACTTGTTTCATGCTTCATTTTTCTCCCTGGGTTTTAGCCTCTCATCTTCTTGTAGCTCATTCAGAACGTATTTTTCTCTCTTTTTTTTTTTAATAATCCAAACATGTCCCATGATGTCATGTCACATTCCAGTATCTTTCCTCTAGGAGTCTTTTCTGCCATTTTTCGCTCCTCTAGCAAGAATATCCCTTGAGGCACTTGCATCCGTGTACAACCAACAGATAATTACTTTCATGGGAAATTGTCAGGTGGCACAGTTTTCCTTTTGCACTTTTCTCGGGAATATATAAAAAAAAAATACCACAAGCACATTTTAGCAAAGTTATAATAAAAAACTTAATTAAAAAATAACCTAAACCTGTAATGAATTGGTTGTATCCCATATTGATAGCCGGCCATATCAAAAATAAAAACAAAAACAAAAAAGGAGCTCTACTCTCCTGTCATCTTGAGGCTGCCTTTCCGTGTCCAGGAGCCCCAGTTCTACAGCTGTCACAGGACTTGCCTGAATGTGTTGCTCTAGGAGCCCTTTGGCCCCTCCACTCCACAGTCTTCTCCATCTGTCAAATGCATCAGATGCTGGGAGGCATGCAGCAGGCCCTTTCTGAGGAGGTCTGGTGTTTTCTGGTTTTATGTTTTTGTTTTTTTGTTTTTTTCTTTAAAGATGCCTCCAGCCAGCTACCTAAGATTTCTGCTGAGCTGCTCTGTTACTGTCATCTGCTGATAATCTTTGCAGTGTAAGGTCATTGTTGGGTGCTCATCTGGATTTTTCCAAATGGAAAGCAGTATTGCTTTGCTAATTCTAGAAGATAGGGAAGGGACTTTATTTTGTGGGTGGTCAAACCATCTTTTTCTCTTTTGTATTTTATTCTCTAGACAATGGATGATTTCCTATTTCCATCTGTAAGATGATGAACTTGTATTCTTTTTCACTGCATTCCTAAAAGCCAATGACTATTATCTCCACAAGGGAGTTGTAAAATTTTTGAAATCAGGAACTATGTTTCATATTCGTTGAGTATCTTCACATAGCAGTGTTAGGTACTCTATAAATATTTAGTGAGTGTTAGAGGCTCAGTTCCTGTTTGCCCCCAATGGTTTTCTGTCAAATTAATAATTGGGCAACAACTATGTAAAGTCTGTCTAAAAATGTCTTCTTTCAGAATGTTAGAGACTCTCAAATTTGACTGAGGGAGAGAGTGTATGTAAAGGAGAAAATATCCTTGAGAGAAGAAAAAAGTATTTCTAATCTTTTTTTTTTTGAAAGGGGAGGCATACTGAAGAGTCATCTCAAGTCAATGAATTCCATGTACCTGGGTTACTATTAGATACTCCTTAAATGAGTCTTTGAATGGAAAGTATATTTCTAGAAACACATGGTTAGCCAGATAATAACTGGAGTGATTGATTACAAACTCACTGGCTGTTGGCTTCCCGGGGCAGCTTTAGGAGGTCAGAGGCAGTACAAAAAAGAGGGTGGGGAAAATCCTTCCTAATTATAACTATGAAGATCTCAAGAGATGAACTTCAAACAGAGGAGATGTTATTGTTCAGAAAAAGCAACTAATGCCTCAAGTCTTTTAAATATTTGCCCACAATTTCATAATAGGTACTTGAGAAGGGAGGCTATCCCGAGCAATTCTTTTTCCCAGGGCAGTGTTCTCTTCTTCTGTACTCCATGGGGAACAAGTCCATTGCCTCAATTCTGCTGAGCACATTACCTGCAGGACCAGCGTTGGTCCGAGTCTTCAGCAATAACCAAGGTGTGTTTGAAGGGGGTCCGGGGCAGCAGGAATAATGAAAATCACCTCAGAGAAGGAAAAGGAAAGCAAATGGAAGAGCAGGAAGGGCAAAGAGGGAGGAGAAAAAAGGTATACAGATGAAACACCTATTGATTTAGAATGGTTGGAAATGGTTATTTTGGTTAACAGAAAGCTCCCCCTCATTCCTGGTAAAAAAATAAAATTCTTAAAAATATAACACTAAAACTGAGCATAATCAACTTTACTTTATATAATGGTCAAAGTCTCATGGTTTTAAATTATTTTCTGAGTCTTTAAGAAAAATCTGGTCCTATTGAGCCTGAATAGATAGATTTTACTATATCCATAGTCTACCAAGGACAATTATATCAGATGCCACTTGTTGTCATGAATTATCATGCTCTGCTCTGCTCTACCAATTCCAATTTATTACTTCAACAGACAAGAGAAAACATTTCAATGAAAGAGGAAGCAGGGAAATTCCAATGGATCAGCCACAGAGTGCTAACCTGTCTTTGGGATGGAGAAAATGCTGTTGTTGACACATCTTTTCCTTTTGCTTGACACAAATTAGGTAACTCCCTGACTCACTATCTCTTCATGAAATTGGTGGGGGTGTGATAAATGTCTATGCAGTATAGAAAGGTATTCATAACAAAGAGTTGTGGTATGAAAAATGTCCCTTTGTCACAATAGATGGAATAACTCATGTTGTACGTAATGTGTACCTATGTATTTCGTTGTTGTAAATCCTGGTGTGCTCAATAAGCTGAAGTTCAGTTCTTTATCAGGATTCGTGAGCCCAACCCTCTGATGAACCAAAAGGATCAAATAGGAGCAATCCTCCTGCTCTTTATGTATGGGAATTATACAGGAGAAGTTCAATGGGTCTGTATTAAAGCCACCACTTTAATTTTTTTAAATGATTGTATTTATTTATTTGAGAGAGACAGAGAACAAGCATGGGAAAGGGGCAGAGGGAGACGGAGAAGCAGACTCCCTGGTGAGCAGGGATCCTGATGTGGGACTTGATCCCGGGACCCTGGAATCATGACCTGAGCCACCCAGGTGCCCAAAGCCACCAGTTTAATTAAAGAAACTGTTTCTTCCTCTCAAAAGTAATTTTGGAATTCTGATGTATATTAATGTAAGACTCAAAGGGACTTTTTATTTCTGCATTTCCTGAAAGATGTCCCAGATAGATGGATGATAACCTTACTTTTGATTATTTAAAAATATACATTCAACATTCATTCAGAAATATTGATTGATTTCTGGTTTTGATAATTATGGTGACATGCTATAACATTAGGGGAAGACAGGTGAAGGGAATGAAAAATAAAAAGAAAACCCTGTATTAAACTCTTACTATTTGCCAGGAACTGTGATAGGCACTTGGTACACAGTGGTGATTAAGCAGGCAGAATTCATTATTCCTTCCTCTCCTCAGTTACAAAGTTATCATTTAATCATAATAAAGTCTTCTTCACTGCAATTGAATGTGTGTCTTACCCTTTTCTAGAAAACCTTAATTTTATTACTTACTGAGCACTTCCACCTAGTTAAGCACTTTCTTGGTGTTTTCCATATTTCATTGCTTTCTTCTCACACATGTAAAATAAATGTTGGTACCCACGATTCACAGATGAAGAAACTGAGGTGAGAATAAGTTAAATGAGCTGCCCCATAGCATAGAGTGGCTGAACTGGGGCTTTCACTTGGGTTTGTCTAAATCTATAGGTGTCCTCATCCTACCTCCCAGACCTCCACCGATAAGCATCACTGTCGCGCCTTTCAGACCTAAATTTTCTCTCAGGATAAGGCCCGTCAGATCCCTTTTCTCACAGCTCAATTCCTTTTTTTCCTTTTTTTTTTTTTTTTTTTTAAATAATTAACATACAGTGTTATATCAGTTTCAGGTATGCAATATAGTGATTCAACAATTCTATACATTAGTGCTCACCATGGTAAGTGTAGTCAGCCTCTGTCACTGAACACAATCACAATCTTGACTATATTCCCTATGCTGTTCTTTTCACCTCTGTGATTTATGTGGTAACTGGAAGTTAATACCCTTTAATCCCCTTGATCTATTTCACCCACCCTCCCCCCACATCCCCTCTGAGAACCACCCATGTGTCCTCAGTATTCAAGGGTCTGTTGGTTTGTTTGTCCCTTTTTTTGTTCCTTAAATTCTGTGAGTGAAATCATCTGGTATTTGTCTTTCCCTGGCTGACTTATTTCACTTAGCATTATACTCTCTAGCTCCATCCATGTTACAAATGGCAAGACACCACTTCTTTATCCATTCATCTATGGATGGACACTTGGGTTACTTCCGTATCTTGGCTATTGTATATAGTGCTGCAATAAACATAAGAATGGATACAACTTTTTGAATTATATCAGGGTTTTTTATATCAGGGTTTTTTGTTTTTGTTGTTGTTGTTGTTGTTGTTATTGTTGTTTTATGTGAATACCCAGTAGAGGAATTACTGGATCATATGGTAATTCTATTTTTAATTTTTTGAGGAAACTCTATACTGTTTTTCACAGTGACTGTACCAATTGCATTCCCACCAGTAGTGCACAAGGGTTCATTTTCCTCCACATCCTACTGCCCTCCAAATAATTATACTGTAACAATTCAATGAAAGATTTTGTAGTCTGGGCAGAGCCAGGGCCCACCATGGTAAAATCTGACTTCAGTGATCCTTGTAAAAATTTTGCAGGTTAATTTTACATCTGAGGAACAGAACGTGTAGTTACTATATTGGACATTTTTATGATTCTTGATATCCAGTGTCCATTTTGAAAGAACTTAATTATAACTGCCACCAACAATGAATGAAATGGCCAGAAGCTTCTTTGCCAGAACTGGGACTTACTACTTCACTTTTTTTCTGTATTAACCACACATGCCAGTCATTTATAAGGTTGGTTTCTCAAATTAGGGACTTTGAATTTGAATTTCTAGGAGATTGCATAAATACTGGACATAGGAAAATGATTTTGCTGGAGAAGAGGAATCAGGTCGCTCTTCTGAAATCAGTCTTTAGCTCTACAATTTAAATGTGGAGACCCTGATTAAGCAATAAAAAACAACATTTAAAGAAAAATGCATGCTAGGAAGAAAGGCTAATCCTTTCCAGTTAGGAGAGAAGAAGGTTGAGGTATAACGTATGGTAAGGCTTTATGTAAGGCATTTGATACTGGTCTGTTGGATGAGTTTAGTGAATTTAATAATCAACTAATTTATGTTATTAAAGATCACACCTAAAATATATTTTAGGTGAAAATAGGTAAGACCAAGTGAATTTTGTTTTGCATAGAACACGTTAACATCATTGTGCCTGGCCATTTTGTTTTCAATGGGGAAGTTATAGTACAATAAACATTTCAAATCCTTATGCATTTAAAGGGAAAATTAATCCATATGTTCTAAATTTGATTTGCACTTAAATCATTGCAAGGTTACATGGTAAAGACTACCTGATGTCTAAAGAAGCTTCTGGGCTTTTTTTAAAACAATCATTTCTGTCAGTTTTTACTAAGAGTAAAATGAATTAGGAACCAGAAGGCTTTACAAAGTAGAACCAAGCTGTTCAAGCAGGTTCTACATTTGGTGTCATAAACCCTTTTGTTTTTATCAGGATGCATCTCTGAAAATAAAAATGAAAATTGAAGATATTTAAAACATGGACAGCACAAAGGTAGTGAAGGAGTCAGTTTCTGAAGCCAATATTTTCCTCATGTCATCACTTAGTAATAAAAACAGTGCATCTCCTCATTCTGTCTCTACTTTCCCAGAGAAAGATTCTATTTGCAAAAAGGCTGGTTGAACTCAGTTTAATACAAACAGGAGAGTATGGCCCTGCTGCCAAAGGAGACTTGTACCTGGCAGGGGAGACAAACCAGGGCCAACACATAATGAGTAAGTATAGCATGTGCTCAAGTGTTGTATTAGAGCTTCAAGGTGTGCAGGGACAGGATGAATTTGGTAGAGAACAGACTGGGGAAAGTTCGATGGAAGAGATGAAAGCATGAAGATCTTACCAACTTCAACACCTTAGCTAAAAAAACAGCGTGCATAGTTTTACTCTTTACCAGGGGAACCAGGAACAGAAAATAGTACGGGCTGTAGGTTTGGGCTTCTCCTACCTGCAATGCGGATCTGTGCTCCTGGCAGGTGATAAGAGGGACTCGGGATAAGCCAGGTGGAGACAGAGGGGAGATAAAAGAATAGTCAGGGCAGATTTCTTTTACTTTGTGATTTTACTTCTTTAACAAAGAAGACTATCTCTGTGCTTTTGTTCTTGTCCTTCTGCCACCAGTAATGATTCACCCCACAGCTCACCTGGAATCCTCTTCAACCCCTTTCTTTAAGGTGAGGTTCGAAGAATTGCCTATTCTCTGAAGGCTTCTCGTACTCTCCAGGCAGAATTCTCTCCTCTCAGGGGTTTTAAAAGCACTGTAGATTTTTAAAAAGATCAAAAGCACCCAAATCCTGGAATTATTCCAAAAAGGTGAAAAAAACATTAACATACAATTTTTTTTTTTTTTCAAACATGGTGTTGTAATAGCTGGAGATTCATCACGCTAGAGTTCCCAGCACACAACGCGGTGGTGACCCCATGGGCTATCATACCTGCTTGGTGATGGGAGTCCGAGCCCCAGCAGGATGGAGACAATGGGGAACTCTCCGCCAAGGCCTTGGCAGTCTCCCTGCATGGATTAGGAAGGTTCTTGGTCTTTCTTAATCATAATGCTCCTTTGGAATTAACGTGTCTGAATTCATTAATTTAGAGCAGGTTAACTGCTGGATATGCCATTAAAACCATCTTTTACAGTATTTTAGTTCCACTTTTATTCTGTCATAGCACTCATCACTTTGTTTAAAGTGAGGTCCAAAATACCTGCCCCTTATGTGTGTTTAATATGCAATCTGACCTATAAACCAAAGACAAAGAGGGGAGGTACTGAGAAGAGAACAAGGAGAGATAGCTAGATCCAAAAAACCCAAGAAAGAGAGAAAGGAAGAAAAAAAGGAGATGAGTTGACTGAAAAAAGCATGTATTTATTGAAAAAGGAGTGGGCTTAAGTTGGGAGACCTAAATCTCACACTGTATTAGCTGAGCTCAGTTTCTCAAGTTCCCATTGGTGGGCAGCTCTCCATGCTGAAGAAGAATCCAGTATTTAAATATTTTACTTTTACACATGATCTGAACCTGAATGCAAGACAACTAACTACTTCACCAGGGACCCAATCAAAGAATAATCACTTCTCCCACTGGAGGAAAATCCAGCCCTTTCTTAAAGGATTTTCAAGTGAAATCTTGCATAAGATATATTCCAGTTTTTGTCTTGAGAGCCGACTCTGGAATACAGCCCTAAGTAAAATGCAGTTCCACTCCACTGATGTACGTATCTAGACGGTGAGCACTTCAAAGGCAGGGACCGGGCCTGGTGGTTGGTCATTTATGTGTTCTGTGCTCCTAGGATAGAGAAGTGCTTAATAAACACTGGCTAAGGATGATAACAAAATCATTCTTTCTGCAGCTTCAGAAGAGCCCTTCCCCCACCCACTCTCCTCTTCGACTTATGATAGATATTGACCCAAATTAACTTCTATTTGTGCATTGTACCCTGTGCTCTCTGAGTGGGCAATCTGCTCTCTTTAGACTCATGCACAGGAAATGGATAACCCCTTTCATTCGGTGTCTTCAGTGTGTGCTGCTGGATTTGCTGCTTGCTTTGACCACATCTCCTGCTCCTCTCTTGTTTGATTTAAATGAATGCCGAGCCGCTCTAGAAAGAAGTAGGGTTCACAGCCTTTCCTTCCAAACTGCTTGAGAGGCAAGATGAACAACAAGGCGGGAGGGTACATTTGGAAGGACTGTGGAGCCTCTACTTTGAGCCCCTCCTGGATCTCCACTGAAACAGAACCGTGGTCTGGGGCATGGAAAAGGTTAACTGGCTTTCTCCTCATCCTCCCTCCCCCGTTCACTGTGAGGTGCCTGTTGCTGTGGGGGCAGGCTCAGCCTGGGAGAGCTTATGTGCTCTTGCTTCATTGTTTGGAAGCTAAAAACAGACCTGGAACAGTGAGAAGCAAATTGTTTCCTGGGTGCACGTTCAGCCAAGCACTACTTAAATCACTCCAAGCCTTCCCCCAGTTGTTTCTAAAATGAGGTGGGGCTGAAGTAACTAAGTAAATAAATGAAATCACAGAAAATCAGGAGGAGAGAAAACTGCTGCTTCTCACAATTCAAATTATGTTCAGGCAGCTCATTTACTAAATATGCCAGGCAGCCCTTCCTTCTGCAGCCCCTGGGCTGTGGGGTGTGGGGCACTTGGTGCCAGGATCTCAAAGGAGTGATTCTGGCTCCAGCGGGTTTGTAGAGCCTCACCCCTCCGGGGACCTCCCATCCCCCTGCCCACGGGCCACCAAGATCACCCCAAGCCTGGGACTGTCGCAGGAACTCAGCGAGGAGAGGAAAACAAACATCCACCCTGGATTGTCTAGAGCTGCAGTTGTAGGCGGTTCTTTGGCCTCGCAGCATCTGTCAGAGGTTATTTTAAAAGACCAACGTGATACAAGATTCCAGCTACATTATTAATGGCAGTCTCCGTACATCCTGTGTTTGAGAACCATACTTTGCATATAATGTACCTTGATGGCCGTGGCTCGAGCTGTCAGATCCCGTAAAAGCCAGAAAAAGAACAGCATAATACTTATTGCCTGAACGGTTTTGAAACAGGAAATGCTTCCGGCATGAAAGGAGCTAAAATTTATGCTAATCATCAAAATCATCCAAATCTGAGTTATTAAAACCAATATTATATTTTTAAAAAGCCACATGAACCCAGATAACAGATTTTAAGAAGACTAGGTGATTCTAATTGACATTAAAAGGAGCAATTTAGATGCGAGTTAGCATGATGGTAAGGAGCCAGAGTTGCTCACCTCCTCTCTGTCCTTTTTATATGATGTTTAGGGATAAAACCATTTTTTTACATGGGGAAAAACAGCAAGTTCAAAGTGTGTGAAAAATTCAGATGATGGTCATAAATATATAAGTAAATATACCACTGTTTCTTTTCATCGGAAAGCATAATTTCCATGGGAAATGAAACAGAAGCTTTGGGTTCTGTCAGGTATTAGCTTTTGATGAAATTTTTCATTAATTCAGTCTTTTATTTTTTGCATTGGTTTTCACGTGTCTGTAAGAAACCACCACCAAATGAGTAATCTTATACCAGTACCCAGCACCTGGTCTCATGCATGTTATCACGCAGGGTAACAAAACCCAGACATGTAGGAACTCTATAGAACTAAATAAAAGGGACAACTCCAGACCCCAGTACACCAACAAAACAGTAAGGGGCATTCTGATTTGGTTTTAAACATAATTTCTCTTTAGCAGCACCTGGCTGCCTCAGTTGGAAGAGCATGCAACTCTTAATCTCAGGGTCATGAGTTTGAGCCCCACATTGGGTGTAGTGATTACATAACTAACTAAATAACTTAAAAAAACCCCAGATATTCTATTTAAACAGACAAGAATCCCCTCAGAACTTAGAAGACATTTCTAGAAGTGTTTTTGTTTTTTTGTGGGGGGAATTTCAGCAGTGAAAATGGAGAAGGTATGTGGCCAAAAGGAAAAGATACATATCTCCTTTTCTTCTGCCCCAGCATAAATATTCCTTATATGTGTTGCTCTTTTCTTAGATGCCAGGAATAAGGATGTACAAGTCTGCTCAGTGCTGATCTGCTGATGTACTTGCTAGAGCCAACCCAAGATGAAGAAAGGATAAGAAAAAAATCATTATGAAAAAAAAAAACCCTGCTCCCCAAAAATCAGACCTTGAAATCTGGCAGAAAGACAGGGTATAGTGAAAAATTATACAGAATTCCTTTTTTTTTTTTTTTTTTTTAAGATTTTATTTATTTATTTGAGAGAGAGAGCAAGCTGGGGGAGGAGCAGAGGGACAGGGAGAGGGAGGGGGAAAGAATCTCAAGCAGACTCTGCCCTGAGCTCGGAGCCCAACACAGGGCTTGATCCCTCGACCTTGAGATCATGACCTGAGCTGAAACCAAGAGTCCTTCACTTAACCAACTGAGCCACCCAGGCGCCCCTACACTGAATTCTTGAGTGCTAATGTCAAAGAATAATTTTCAAAAAAGTTAAAACATGGCGGCACCTGGGTGGCTCAGATGGTTAAGCGTCTGCCTTCGGCTCAGGTCATGAGCTTGGCAGGGAGCCTGCTTCTCCCTCTCCCTCTACTGTTCCCCCTGCTTGTGCTCTCTCACTCTCTCTGTCAAATAAATAAATAAAATCTTTAAAAAACAAACAAACATGAATTTCATACAAAAACAGAATGAACACATGCCAGATACTATCTGACTCATTTATTAATGAGGAAGTCAGTAAATCATAAAGCTGGTTCAAAGAACATTTGAGGAGCAGGGTGTTTGTAGGTAATTTAATAAAAGAAAGTTGGATTGCTACATTAGAAACAAACTGGTCAGTCTCCAACATGTCAATAAACTATAACATTTGTTTTTTGTTTTCATTTAGACAGAAAATACTATGTATTAGACACATGTCTATAAGATAACATGTAACTTCACAGAACCTGAGCCTTTAACTTATATTTTAAAGAGCAAAGTCAAGCAACGGTGGATTGTTTTAGAGAATTAAGTAATCCTTGAGCAGGCCTGTTCAACACCGTTTCAGGGTGACATTGAAACAATGTGCACTCATCCTTTTGTTCTTGTTTACAAGTTATAGATAACTTTTCTCAACAAGTGACATAAGGAATCCTGAATTTACCACCTAATCATCTGTTACATTTTTTTGACAGCATGATGCTTGGTAAAAATGAAATTTTAATCAAGTCTCTGTCAACCTTTTGTCACTTCCTTGATTCTCTCAATATTGGTAGTTGAAGCTTGTGTACTTTGCAGCTTATGAATTAGGCTCACTGATTGTTTCATTTCTTAGCTGCCCAGCTTCTTGAGCGGGAACAATGTCAGTGACAGTGAGAACCTATTCTGTCTATGACATGCAAGGATATTGTGATGTTAGCTACACCAGCTCCCCCCAATTTCCTCTCTCTCACACACACAACACAACACCACACTACAGACCAGAATACACCCAATGGGAGTGATGAGTATAGGCAATTTAATGAGGGACAGGAAAAAGCAATACTCCAGAGGAAGCTAATCTTCCTTTGGGTTTCTTAATTAACTAAGCAGTAGAACTACAGACTCTTTGCATTGGTCTGGACCTTAGAGGTTAACTATTCCCATTTCTCTCTCAAAGCAGAAGTCCCCGGAATAGTCTGTGATCTTTGCAAAATGCAAATTTAATCATGTCACTCTTATGTTAACATCAGTCAATGGCTCTCCATTGCCCTCAAGATTAAGTCCAGATTCCCTAACATGCCTTACAAGGTCTGGCCCCTCTTATCTCTCTCCAGCCTCAAACCTCTTCACTCTTCTTTTTCCCTCTGCTCTGTGGGCTTGGTTTAGTTTTTCAAATATGTCCTGTTCTCATTAGCTTCTGTGCATAGGATGTGTCTTCTCTCTGGGTAGTTCATAGTCCTCAGGGCTGGTCGAAAGCAGATCTTGTGAAATCCACCCAAAGGTCCTTGTTTGCCCCTTAGTGTAGTATTCAATACCTTTTATCCTTGAGCTGGAATTCTGTGACAGCCCTGAAGGAGGTTGGCAGATCAGGTGATTATGGGAATGACAGAAATATAGCACACTGAGATTTTGGTCCATATCTGACAAAGTCGCTCATGGTATCTTTGAGAAAAATGTGTAGGGATGCGGGTTTCATAGTGCTGAGTGAGATTTGTAACTGGTTGAACACAGAACCCCAAAGGGGCATGAATGAGAGGTCAGGAGCATGCTTGAGGGAAGTCTTTCTCACTGCCTTTTGTAGGCAATTATTTTCATAAATGTTTTGAAGGTAGACTTCAGTGGCAGGCTGATGAAATTTTCAAGTGGATTCAAGTTAGAGAAAGTTAATATTTTAGGTGTAGATGAGTTGACAGAATGCTCTTGACATATTGAAATAATGGGTTATATCTAACCAGACAAATCTTAAGTGGGTAATCATCATGAAACAACACGATGATAGGAAAGGGTGAAAATGATTTGGAACACAGTTTTGGTAAGTCAGATGAGTCCCCACAGTGACATGACTTCCAAAAAAAGGTCGTCCCTTGGCAGAATTGATGAAAGCATTAGTATTTTTATCAATGAGGAGTTTAGTGTCTTTTTTTTTTTTTTTTTTTCTGACTTGCTTAATTCAGAGATGGGAATCTGTTTAGATTCAAGTATTATATTTCAGGATGCTGGCAAACCGGGATGTATGCAGAAGAACATACACGAGATAGAGAGGTGACGGAAGCTTTGTGTTGGGAGGGTTGGTGGAAGACGTCTGCATTATTTAGCTTGGAAATAAGAATGCGAATATAATAACTGTTTTCAGATACTTGGAGGCTAGTACACGGATGAAAGATTTATTTTATTTGGTGTGGCTCCACAGACAGAACTAGGAGCGATGAGGGAAAGTAGTAGTTAGGAAAAGCAGCTTAAAATAGCTCCCTTCCGATGGAGAGAGTGTCACAAAACCAAGCTCCTTCAGGAAGCTGTGAGTTCCTTGTCACTGACAATATTCAGAGGCTAGACCTCCAGTGACTTGGTGGAAATGTAGAAGGCTCTAGTATTAGGGAGTGAGTGTTAGACTATCACTCCTTTATGTTCTTTCAACTTACACATAATTGTCTCTTTATTAAGACCTGTTTTTACATAATACATGCACTTAAATATGTCTAAGGAGCAACTTTCTCAATAGCTTCTTATATAACTGGTGTGGTGTAGTGGGAAAAGCCCAAGTTCTGAGAACAAATTGGCATGACGCCATCTGGCTGTCTCATCTCAGGCAAAACACTTAATTTCTCTGAATCCCTGTTTTGCAAACCAAAATAGGACTAATACTCATTTGTCATTGAGATAAAGCAACAGGAAAACATAAATCTACATTAAAACTATAAATTATATTGTGGAATAAGCTAAGTGAAGCTGACTGGATGATGAGGGTCACAGGAAGTCTGATGAAGGCTGGATCACTGTGACCTGGAAAAGAACAGTTAACAATTCGCAGTGTTTGCTCTATGCCAGGTGCTGTTCAGAAAGCTTGTATTCATGGGCTCATTTCATCCTTGCCAGAACCCCGTGAGAAAACCTATCCACAGAGGAGGTAAGTGACTTCCAAGAGGCCATGGCAATGGCCAAGCCAGGAAATGAACCCAGGTGGTCTGGCTGCAGAGTCCGTACACTTATTTCTATACTGCCTGTGAAGAAGGCATCACGGACGAGCAGTGTTGGACCCATGGTGGGGTTGCAGTCAAGGCCAAAACCAATCCTACAGGGAGTTCTGGAGCTGGCATGGCCCTTCAGAGTTGTCCCACATCAACCCAAGGTTAACCCAGGGGCCACCAATAGCTGAAGACTGACAGGTACTGGAGGGCAAATCCTGGTGACGTAAGCAGCTGGGAGGGTACAAAGCCAATCTCCCCAGCATCTGGGGGGTGGATGCGTGAGTGAAGAGGGGATCCACACAAAGAGTCCACTACCCCTGGCATAGACCAGGCAGGGTGATGATGACTATTATTTACAGAGGCCTTCGGGTGTGGCAGACTGTTCTAAGCACCCTAATCACACTGATTTAACCTATATAATACTCCTATGAGGAAAAGGTTTTTATTTATCTTTTGAGGAAAAGCAAAGAGATTTAATAACCAGGGCAAGATCACTCAGCCATTACTTGGCAAATGGAGGGTTTTTTGTTGTTGTTGTTTTTTGTTTTGTTTTTAAACACTTTAAAGAAATTTACGTCCAGCAAACTATGCTCTTTGTGGTGTGCATTTATGAGTTTTTACAAACGGCAGGTAGATACAGAGCAGTTCTTTTACTTGCCGGGTCCTCTTTCTAGTCAACCCCTACTCCTGCTCCCAGATCCAATGACCACTGGTCTCTTTTTGGCCCTATAGTTTCCCTTTTCCAGAAGGTCGTATAGAGAAAGCATATAGCATGCGGTTTTTGAGCCTGCCTTCTTTCCCTTATCATAATTTGTGCATCCGAGCCTCACACGTGCTGTCGTGTGAATTGGTGCAGAGTTGGAATTGGAACCCGGGCTCCCGGATGCCAGCGTCCATGCACTAGAACCACTGTGCTCTACAGACTCCCTGGGTCAAGACGGCGGTGGAGGGAAGGGGGTAGACATGGGCTATTGCCTTTCTGGTGCCATGGCTATGATTGAGTTTCTAACATCCCTTAGTAACTCTATTAGAAATTGCTATGGATTATTCATTTGTCATGTTATGTAATACATATCCTCTGCCCCAGAACCATGAACGATCACCCTGCCTTTTAGCTACTTCTGTGAATTCTTTGGGAGGAGGGGCAGAATGTACCTTCTTTGGAACTCTTAGCTGTTTTTCATGTACCAGACTGTGGAAGCCATGACTTTGGGGACCACTGTGGGGCTCTGCTGCCTATATTCTTCTTCAGCCCTTTTAACCTACAGCTTGGTATCATGTTGGATGCAGGGCTTTCCTGTGAGCTATGGAAGCACATTGTGGGAAGGCAGGAAATCTCAGAGCCTCTTCTGCTCTGAGATACCCCTCTCTCACTTGTTACTTCTCGTATGGACACAACTATGGTCCTCTGGCTTCAATCCAGAGAGGCAACAGTGTGCCAGGCCACTCTTTACATCCTCACAGCGTGCAAGACCTTCAGACGTATCTCTTACCAAGTGGTGGGAAAACTGCTCTTTGGACATCCAGTTCTCACTTAGAGGTTTCCTACTCTGTGAGTGCTTTGTTCTCAGTCCTCTAGGATTTGGGTTTTGATAAAGCCAAATCTCCAGAATCTCCAAAAGTGCTCCCCTCCCCACCCCAAGGGTCTGTCTCTGTAAGTGTCATGAATCAGTTTTAGAAATACAAAGGCAAAAAAATGTACTCTATTTCCCTTAGCCCCAGCTCTACTTATTCCCTATAGACTGCAAGGGGAAATAGGATTGTGGAGAATGTAAAATTGCATTACCATTATTTTGGGCAGCGGAGGACGTGGTAAGGTTAGCATAGGAATTGGGGTGGAGGTGGGCCGAGTGGGGGCTGTTGTGACTTGTGGAACTTGACAAACCTTGCCCTGTGTCATAACACAGCCTTGGCTCTCCCTGAGGACCTTACTTTCTATCAGTGTGTACCAGTGTCTTTCATTGCATAATATGTTTTTTTTTTTTTAAGATTTTATTTATTTGAGAGAGGCAGCAGAAGTGGGGAGAGGGGCAGAGAGGGGGGCAGAGGCAGAGGGAGAAGCAGACTCCCCCCTGAGCAGGAAGCCCAACACAGGGCTTGATCCCAGGGCCTTGGGATCATGACCTGAGCTGAAGGCAGACACTTAACCAGCTGAGCCGCCCAGGCGCCCCATATGATATTGTCTTAAATATGCCATCTGGCATCAAGAAAGAAGTTGACCAAGGGTTGTCATTCCCTACACTTCAGGGTGCTCATTCTTTGCTTTTACCCTTAGTGAATATCAGGACCAAATCTTTCTTGCTCAGCATTATGTCTCCCAAACCTACCATAGCAAGTCACATGTAGGTGCTCCAGAAATGTTTATTGTATGAATATTTTACTTAGGCTCATTGTTTTATATCCAGGAGGGCCCAGAGAGTATTAAATGGTTTTTCCTTGGGGCTGGGGAGTTTCTAGAGTGTGATGGCTAGAACTGTGGTGCCGCCTTTCCTGCTCAGCCCATCTGCCACAGGATACAAAGTCCTGGAGAATCTACGGGTCCTGAGCAGAAGCCTTCTGAGCTAGCATCAGCCATGTTCATCTACTGTCAAACTGGATGCTACACGGAGCTTTGTAGAACAGCTTCCCCAGGGGAGTCTCCTTCATGGAGGCCCGGACACCTGAACAGTTGTCACCTAAAGTCACTCATGGAGAGAGGCACAGAAGAGGAAACAATCCCAAATAAGGACTTTGTTCCCCCCAAATAGGGAGTTTGTTTCTCTCATTGATTTCCCCATTTACTATCTGTTCTTTTAAAAGCAGTAATAAGGAGGAGCTGAAATGTCTGCCTGGTCAATTTCAAATTAGTTACATGACATTTAGACCCCTTTCTACATCAGGGGAATAAAGAAAAATTCAGAGCAAATTATTTTAAATGCTATAGTACTCTGTCTTACGTTGTCTCCCTCCTTCATTTTTGGAATGACTTATTGGCTATAATATCTTAACAATCCCCTGTCAGATTTTATAGTTTTCTTACGAAAAGACATCCTTTGTAATGAATTTTTCACTCAGGAAATAATACGTCATAAGTCACTGGTCAGTGCCAGATTGAGCAAAAATGGAAATTCAGCCTAGTTTTTACATGTTTTACCTACTTGATATATTTAAATATATTTTTTTAAATTATTGATTACATAAGAAAGCTACTTTGCAATCTGTCATTTTTATTTACAGCAAAGTTGTTGAAACTAATCCTTTTCTTTCTGTTTATTGTGTGGGAAAAAATGTGTTACTCCTTAAGATTGTTGGAGCTTAAAATATTAGCCTGAAACTGCATATTGAGGAGTTGCAGTATTTTGGCAAAAACCTTTCTGAGTATTAAGCAACCAAAAATTCAAGAAAATACAGCTAAAAGGATTTCCTCATTATAATAAAATGTGGATGTGAGGTTAATGATATCCTAATTTGGGGCTTAATTTGTTAGAAAGTACAAATTCAAACCTTCTCAAAAATATTTATTGAACACTTACCATGAGCAAGGCTAAACTCTGTAGAGAATAAATCGATGAATCAGATCCATTTCCTGCCTTCAATGTACAATTTAAAGGGAGATAAGGCAAAAAGTAACTCTAATCTAAAGCTAGGTGGGAAGTGACAGATACACTAAGGAATTTAGCAAAGGCATGTACTACTTCTCCCAAAAGATGAAAGAACAATCTGAGAGGTACTGGTGGCTTTTGAGTTATTTCTGGAAGGATGATATACAAAGGGAAAAAAGGGAAACCCTTTGAGGTAGAACAGTATGTGAGATCATATATAATTTGTAAACATAGGGTTGTATGTATCCCTTTGAATTTGTGTTTTTTGTATTTTGGGGGTAAGTACCCAGTAGTGTGATTGCTGGATCATAGGGTAGTTCTATTTTTAACTTTTTGAGGAAACTCCATTCTGTTTTCCACAGTGGCTGTACCAGTTTGCATTCCCACCAACAGTGTAGGAGGGTTCCTTTTTTTCCACATCTTCACCAACACTTGTTGTTTCTTGTATTGTTGATTTTAGCCATTCTGACAGGGCTGAGGTTATATCTCATTACAGTTTTGATTTGCATTTCCCTGATGATAAGTGATGATGAGCATCTTTTCATGTGTTGGCCATCTGGATGTCTTCTTTGGAGAAATGTTTGTATATAAATCTTCTGCCATCTTTAAATTGGATTATTTGGTTTTTGGGTGTTGAGTTGTATAAGTTCTTAATATATTTTGGATGCTAACCCTTGGCTAAAGAAGATGTGGCATAGACACACAATGGAATATTATTCATCCATAAAAAGAATGAAATCTTGCCATTTGCAATGACATGGAAGGAAATAGTATGACACTAAGCTAAAGAAGTCAGTCAAAGACAAATACCATATGATTTCACTCTTATGTGGAATTTAAGAAACCAAAAAAACAAGCAAGGAAAAAAAAAGACAAACCAAGAAACTGGAACTGATTCTTAGGTATAGAGAACAAACAGTGATTACCAGAGGGGAGGTGGGTGGGGTGAAATAGGTGAAGGAGATTAAGGAATGCACTTATCAGTTGAGCACTGAGTAATGTATGGAATTGTTGAATCACTATATTGTACACCTGAAACTAATATAACATTGTATGTTAACTATACTGGAATTTAAAATAAAAAACCTCAAATATATATAATTTAGAAATGATTTATACTTTATTTATGGACTAAAAAAACATTTTTAGGCTTGGCCTAGGGACTTAGCCAAGGTTAAATCCATTCTAGTCACAAAATCCCCTTGGATAGTTTGTCCTCTTCTGGCCTGAGGGTATTTATGCTCTCTGTCCCTTCTGCCTAGAATGCTGTCTCCGAAAATCTGCTTACCTTGCTCCCTCACAACCTTTAGGCGTCAGCGAGAACTATGACCGCACCACTGAAGATTTTTGATGCCACTCCTGTCCTTCTTTCCTGCTTTGTGTCCATCATACTAACTGTCATATACTATATATTATTATTTATTTGTCTGTTGCCCTTCACTAGAACATACGCTCAGAAAGAGATTTTTTTTTTAATGTTTTGTATCCCCAAATCCTAGGACAGTGCACAGTGCATAGTGTGCATCCACTAGATATTTGTAGCATGGTTGAACGAAGGAACAAATATGGAGAAACAAAGTGGTTTCAAACAGTTTACTTTAAAACTCAGTTGACCCATGGGGTGCCTGGATGGCTCAGTTGGTTAGGCATCTGACTCTTGATCTCAGCTCAGGTCTTGGTCTCAGGGTCTTATGTTCAAGCCCCACATTGGACTCCACGTTGGGTGTGGAGCCTACTTTACAAAAAAATAAAAAATAAAATACAGTTGACCCTTGAACAGCATGCAGGGTTAGGGGCATCCGTGCCTTGTGCAGTCGAAAATCCAAGTGTAACTTTTGATTCCTTTAAAACTTAGCTACTAATAGCCTACTGTTGACCAGAAGCATTACTGATAACATAAAGAGTTAACACATTTTGTATGTTATATGTAATATACCGTGTTCTTACAATAAAGTAAACTAGAGAAAAGAAAATGTTATTACAAAAATCACAAGGAAGAGAAAATACATGTACAGTACTGTACCGTATTTATTGAAAACAGTCCCATATAAGTGGACCCATGAGTTCAAACCTGTGTTGTTCAAGGGTCAGCTGTAATTATTTTAGATCCTAACCCAGTTCTAAGCTGCATGTGCATGTTTTTTCCTGGCGGCGGTCATCTTTTGTGTGATGTAAATCAGCGTATAATGGCAATTATGATCACTTGTGTAACCTTGGGCAAGTCACCTGACTGCTTTGTGCCTCAGTTTCCTCATCTATAAAATAGGACAATAAAGTAGGACAATGAAGTCCCTACCTCGTAGGGTTATTGTAAACAATAACTGAGTTAATATATTTACATGCGTCTGGCATGCCCCAACAGTTATATAAGTGTTGACTATAATTATTTACTTTCCTTTTATAGACTTGAGTTTGGCTTCGCCACCCAATATGTCTTCAGAGACTTTGAGGACAGACCAGACCCTTTGGGCTTTTCTTCAGACTTGGATAATCCTGGTTTCACTGACTGTCCTTTTGCTTCCTTTGTCAGACCCTTCCTCTGTGCTCGTCTTCCAGCCTCCATACTTTTAGCGCCTCATTCTGATCACCTTTTATAGATAAGCTTTCCTCACCTTAACTTCCTTCTTCTAGCTTTTGTGCTGACAGTTCTGGGCATGGAGTATGTGCTCAGCCAGCGTATCTGTTCATCGTTGTCTTTTTTTTTTTTTTTTTTTAAGAATTTTATTTATTTATTTGACAGAGAGAGACAAAGTGAGAGAAGGAACACAGCAGGGGGAGTGGGAGAGGGAGAAGCAGGCTTCCCGCTGAGCAGGGAGCCCGATGCGGGGCTCGATCCCAAGACCCTGGGATCATGACCTGAGCCGAAGGCAGACGCTTAACGACTGAGCCACCCAGGCGCCCCTGTTCATCGTTGTCTTAATTGGCTTTGGTATTTCCCCTGGCATTCCTATTCCAAGGCATAATTCATTCCTCTGTTTTTCACTGCACCACACAGAAGTGTATTATCTGAATTGCATCAATCTGCACTATCAGTCATTGCCATATCCTTTTCTGTCCTGGACTGTGAAATCCATTCTATATCTATTGTGCAAGTAACAACAAAAGGAGCAACAGAAGTCTTGCTTAAACGTTTTTAATTGACATCTCACTTACATTGATGATGAGAAAATGCCATGCTCTCCTTATTCGATCAATTTCCTTTACCTCCTTACCTGCGTTTGCAGACCTTAGAACCTAATGGAATGTTGACAGTTTCTTTTAGATGTTGGAACAAACTGTTATCATGGAGTTTAGTTTCTTGAGCATCAGTGTGCCCAGTGGCTCTGAAGCAGCAGTCCAAACTTTGTCTTTTTCCTACCCCAGATCTTTGAGGTCCAGCAGAACAGGTACACAGAAGCTCAGCTTCTGGGTCAGGTCCTTCTGGTATAGGGGGCTGGATGCATCTCTTTGGTTTTTCTATCTCCAGAGCCGTTGGGGAGCTCAGGGTTGCCACATACAGTTTCTGTCCTCAGGCTGGCACAGAGAAGCTGCCTCCGGGTGAGAAGTGGTCCCTGGCTAGGTAGCAGAGACTCATTTTGGGCATTTAACAAAATGGAGAAAAAATGTTAACCAGACCAATATTATTTTTTCCATAAAAGACTTTCCTTTGTGCCATAATGCGTTCTTGGATTCAGCAACCAAAAGCAGAAAAGTGAAAAATGGACTGTCTTTTCCCTCATAGACTCTATGTTCACTCCATCGCTGACAGTAAGTTAAAAATACTTGGTTGGTGAGAAAGGTGAGAAATGGATGATTCAGTCCCTCCAAAGAAAGAATCTGCTGCTGAAACGGAAGGCTGGTCAGAGCCAGCGTTGCGAGGAGTTGTTTTTAGGCCCTTTCCTACTAGGTGAAATTCAAGGTGTGAGCAACAGGGTCTGCCTATATCTAGCCGTAAAAACCTTTATACAAGTGACAAAAATGTCAACATGAAAATTTAGTAGGGAAAAAAAAAAGTCAGCTCTTCTTCCTAATTAGAAACACCAGGGAGAACACATAACATAAGGGTTCTTGCGACAAACGTGGCCTCTGTTTACCTGACACTTTCCTCCTGGGTCACCTTCTCTTGTTTTAGATGCCATTGCAGGACCTGTTTACGACCCTGAACTGCTTGCTCGCCCACAGCTGCCTTATTTTTGGCTCCTAGTCAGTCAAGGTGCTAATTGTGTTTATGAATACCTCCCAGCTATTCTTAACACATTGTTCCAAACAACTCTCCTTGGCATTTAGAGATGAATTTTGACTTTTATTTTTTCCTCCAGTGCTGACAGTCCACAGGCTTCAGTGGATTGAGAGCTCCCACTTTTGACTATTCTATTTCCTTTTGATAGCCATCTCTTACTTTTTTTTCTATATCCAACTTCCTTTTTATTTTTTTACAATAAAATTTAATTTTAGAGTAGTTTTAGAAAGATACAGAACAAAACAAAAAAGGTAATACCGGAAACATCCCATAAATTCACTGCCCAGTTTCCCCTGTTATTAGAATCTGACATTAGTATGCTATATTTGAACGAGTGTGGGTACACTACTTTTAACCTAAGTCCATACTTTATTCACATTCCCTTCGCTTTTCTTCTTGTCCTTTTTACCTTCCAGAGTCCCAAGCCGGGAGACCACATTACATTCAGTAGTCATGTCTCCTTAGGCTCTTCTTGGCTGTGACAATTTCTTCGACTTTGCTGGTTTTTAAAGATCTTGCCAGTTTTGGGAGTACTGGTCAAGTATTTTCTAGAATCTCTCTCAACTGGAATGTTCTAGACAGCTATTTATAAAGGTTTCTTCCAGATCCTCCCCCCCACACACACCTTTTTTTCCCTCTTCCATAATCTCAAGACATTTACAAAAATAATTTATGCTTTGGACCCTGCTGATAGAAATGCTTCCAGTTTTAGGAAACTGCCCAAGGTCACTGAATAAATGCCCTACTCTCCACTCCACTTTGCCAATTTAGTGAATTTTCATCATGTCTTCTGTGTAACATCTTGAGCACTGGCTCTGAATAAATAAGAAATGGTGATCATCACAAGGCTCTAGGTATTTTCAGTTGAGAAAGCATTGACTAGAAACACAAAGGTATCAAGGTATAATAAAATTATTTTTTCTTTACAGGTGGTTAGTCTAATTTGAACTTTCTAGATCTAGAAGATGGAATATTATGTCCAAAATACAATAGATTTTTCTATTTCCAGCAGGCTTTTTGAGGGCAAATGGACATTTTGAGCTCTTAGATAATGTTAATTATACATTTTTCTGTATTCTATTTTTCAAGTTCATCTTGAGCCAGAAATGCCAGTGTGACCCCATGTGATTGAGGTTCTGAATTTTGACTTTGCCACACATTCAACGATTTGGCTCCCTTTGCCCGAGGAAGGAATAGCTTGTTATGATTTGACTAAAATGTTCCATCTATTATAATGGCCTTCACGTATTCTTCTCCATTGAGTTCCCAGCCACATGTGCCATTCTGGTTATTAGAAATGGAGCTTAGCGAATCTATAATTACTCCCTAGACAAAATACCCATTTTAAATGCTGTTCCACTGGTTGACTCGAATCCAGTGTTCCTTAGAAGCGATTTCCACTTTGCTTAGTAGCAGTCACTGAATGCTTTCTACAAGAGAAGAATTAGGTGCTGAGTAAGCACTTCTTCCAGATGACTCTTGTTTCATCCTGGCTGCCTGACGCTGAGTCTCTATAGTGTGTCTGATGTATGAAGTTTGAAAAGCCAGGCCATTCTTCTGCGGGGGCTTCCCAGTTTATGGCTGCTCTGTCCTGGCCCTTCCAACGTTGAAGGATAGTGTATGGCACATTTACCTGCTCTGTGGTCTTGTAGGAATCATTTACTTATTTCTCCATGGCTCGTTTTACAGAGGATTTGAAAGTGATGGGCTTCCGGTGGGCACTTTCTTTGGAGCTCATAAATGTAAATGTTATGGTACTGATATCTGATTACCCATTTATGAGTCTAGCAGTGTGTGGTGGAATATAAGGCTAGACAGCCGATTGCTGGTGTCAGAGGTAGCCCTAGGAAAAGGCATACTGCTTACAGAGGGGCCGCAGGTATGGTGTAAGACCTTTACTTTTTCTTTGTCATAAACCATTGGAGAAAGGCTTTGGACTTGGGGACTGATGTCCTGAGCTCTAGTTCTGGCTTTGCCTCCTATGGATCGTGTAACTCACCGCAAGTCGCTGAAACTCTCTAGACCCCTGTTGCCTCATTTGCAACTAAGAAGGTTGGACTAAGACCCTCTTAACTCTAAAGTTCTATGATCCTCTAGCAGATTTTGAAAAATGTTCACAAAGGTGCCTCATTTTCCAAGTTAACATAGAATTAAATTTTGTGGATATAAAAAATTAAGATAGGTTTTGACCATCTCCTTTTTACTGAAAACACAAGGAAGATGAAAGAATAACATAGAATTAAATGCATTGCTTCTGCATAGATTTATTGAGTGCATGGTACTGAGAATATAGTAGCAAATAAGACACAATCCTTGACCTCAAATGTGCTTAAATTTAGATATGAAACATGTCAGCTGCTCCCCATCCTCTCTATTCTCCTACCCTATCTTAAAGGAAGCTCAGGGCTGGCATCATACCTCTGGTTGGCTTTTTTTCAAAAGCTCCAATATCCCAGGGTTGCAGACAGGCGGGACAGAGACCCTTTAAGGGGCTAAAGTAAATTTAAGAGACTTCCTAAAACTAACAATTCTTGTTCTAGCATTGTCAGGTTTTTGGACTGTAAATCGTTATCCAGCCTATTTATTACTCATCTTTCAAGCTGTTAACATATATGAGCCTCTTTGCAGATACAAGGAAACATGTCCCCTCTAGACAAATAGTATAAATGTGGCCTCTCTTCTCGCAGGCCAAAGCATCCGTGTCCCCCCCCTTCCTCAGTAGGCTCCCTGCAGAACCGTACACCACTGCCTATCCACAACCTTGCCAGCAAATTCATGAGTCTTCCTCAGAACAGTGCTTCTCTCCAAAAGTTCATCAGCAAGGAAAAGGTCTCAGGAAATTGCTGTTCTAAGAGGACCAGGTTTTTGAGACAGAATCTATTTCTTCATGTTTAAAATACGGCACCATATGTGTGAGCTGCCTAAGAGTTTGGGTGACAAGGCATCCTATTTTTGTCAGATTGCTCTGGTTTTTACTACTATTTCCACACCACCACCACCCCCTCCCCCACCGTGCCCTGAGAAATCCTTCTGAGTGTCAATATGTCCCCTTTAAAGAAACTAAACCACTCATGCAAGATCACAGCACTTGAAATGAGACTGTGTAGTGGAATGTTTCGAAAACCCCAGTTGTGGATGGCTCTTTCAGAGCTGAGCGAGCCAGATTCTCTGCTGCATACATTCTAATTAATTGGCCTAATGAGTTTGGGCTGATGTGATCAAATGATCAATCAGGTTCGAGTTATGAGATATTGAAAAATGGGATTAGGGAAGAAAAAAGGCATTTGGCAAATTGACTACCGGACAGGGGAGCCTAGGAAGTCTTGATTTAACAACTGGATACTTGCTTTTTATTTTTTTTCCCCACATCCCTTGAAGACTAAGTCATAACAAAACCTACTTAGATGTGCTTGCTTGCTCATGTCTCATTGGAATTCATTTTGCTGTCCCCCCCTCTGTTTTGATTCAAAATGCTTTTCTTTCTCTCAGACACAATAAGCCAGAAATTCTGCCACGTATGAAACACTCAAGAACCAACGAATTCCTGCTATCTAGAAACGTGAAATACCTCTATGGAATTCTTGTTACCTTTAGCCATTGTAAATACATTCTGTGAAAATAAAATGTAAAAGAAAACATGAGTTTTAACATTGACATGTAACATTAGTTCTACTTAAATATTAGCCACTCTGTTCCTATTTATGTAGTGAAGTGGGTGATTGGCCAAGGAGGCAATTTTGGTGTGTGGATTTTTTTTTTTTTAATCTCTTTTTGAATGGGTATTAATGGGAAGAAGTCCTTGGGTCATCTCAGGCCAGTAACTGAAACTGCTTGAGACAGACATTCTTCTCGCTCTGGGAAGGTTAGAAATTGGGTGAACCTGTCAAGCTTGGCTGGTTTTCCACTTGACTTGCTGTGTCGGAGGTAAATACGGGTACCCGGTAGCACCTGGAATTCTGCTGTTCATTTACAAAGATCCAGGGCCTTGGGTTTTTTTAAAGGTTGATTTTCGTTTTTGAAGTTTGGTCAAACTTATGAAATGGGTATGAATTTGCTCCTCAGTGTGGGGAGCAGGAAGTGTTCTATTTCTTCATGTTCGTGTTCAGGTAAATCTGGCTCTGTTCTGTCCTCTCCCCTGCAAGGTTGTTGGAAATTTAATCTTATCCATTTTTGCCCTGCAACTTCCTTTGGTCATTCAAGGAGACCGAGGGTCTTATACCTTCCAGAAAATCTGAGGAAAGGCCTCTGGTCTTGCTGCTGAACTGGCTCACTGAAAAGCATGTGGATTTTTTGCCACAGTCTACATGTCCAGTTGGGCCACAGGATCTTTCATGCCTTCTGGGCCAGAGGGCCCAGGGTTTTGACCCAGACTTCAGGTTGGCAGTCCCACGTGGAACAGGGTACCAAGGTCCACTGGGGTAGAGTCATGTCTTTTAGAAATATTTGAGCTTTTTCCCTCTTAAACAATCCAATTGCTTACTTTGGGAGCCTAAACTTCTGAAGACTCCTTTCCTTGGGTGACATCCAGGTCACAAATCCTTGCTCTTCCCTTGAGCTGGAGGTAAGGAAAGTATCTCTCATTCTTTCATAATAAACCTAGAGACATAGTTAAATTCTCAGTCCATCTCAGTCCATGTTCCCTGCCACATTTGATTTCTTCTGAATTTTATTTCTTACTTTTGAACTGTTTGCGTAAGCTACTGGTATAAATAAGTTAAGGGTTATGTTGCCAGGAAATAGTCTTTGATGTCTGTGGCAATTTTTTGTTGCTTGTTTGTACTTTTTGTTGTTGTTGTAGGGGAGAGTATGAAGTTCCTTTCTCACTGCCATCCTCTTTTGGTCCATGTGCAAAGTTTTCCTGAAGGGCAGGTTTTATGGTTCACATGGGATGTAATTGCTCAAATGACCCCACTTCCAAGAAGCCTTCTTTAACCTTAAGGCCAAACAAAGTAAGTGCATTCTCCTGTTCTCTACTGTATCCCTAGCAATACTTTGAGCATACTTTTAAAATACATTTATTACACATACTCCCGATTCTAGGGAAAGCTCTGATTTCTCCTCTGATTCATGCCAAGCAGAAGAAGGGTCAAGGCCAAGGACTGTATTGGACCAAGGCTCTTTTTTATGGGTGTGGTGGTATAAATTTCAATATGATGAGAGAAGATAGAAGACTCTCTTCACCTTGTATGGCCTCTGGTCTGTGTGTGGTGTCTCCTCTATAGGGCCATTGCTTTAGGTCCTTTCCTGAGTCATTCATTTATCTATTCATTCAAGAAACTTTTCTCGAGGGCTTACTAGATCAGACATTGTATGGGTCCTGGGAATAGTACAAAGGTAAGTCAGACAATGCTCTGTTCTCCTAAACTTTTATTTCCATGGGCTGTCTCTCTTGGAATTTAGATGGTACGGTGAGATTGCCTTGGGCTTGCCTACCTCTTGGGCGGGGTTCCCTTGTCCCGAGAAGGCTAGCTGGGAAGCAGGATTGTTTCTCAAGAAAAGTAGGTGTCCTTCATATTTATGCTTCCATAGCATAGTCAAAGAGCTTATAGCTCAAAGGTTGTCTGTCCCAACTCACCTCTCCCCTTTGTGCAGCAAATAGGGAGCACCTGCCATGAGCTGTCAGGTGTGAATCAGTATTGAACTTGGTAGAATCCCTGAGTCGTGAAGACTACATGCACGTTTAGCTACATCTCCATGATTGTGTCTCCCCTGAGAATCTGGAAGTCCTTGGATCTGCAGGAGGAGGCCGATAGGTAGTTCCTGATACAGAACTCCACCATCACTCTCTTCCTAAATTATTTTATTTTATTTTTAAGATTTTATTTATTTATTTGACACAGGGAGAGAGACAGCAAGAGCGGAAACACAAGCAGGGGGAGCAGGAGAGGGAGAAGCAGGCTTCCTGCCTGCCGAGCAGGGAGCCCTATGCAGGGCTCGATCCCAGGACCCTGGGACCATGACCTGCACTGAAGGCAGACGCTTAACAACTGAGCCACCCAGGTGCCCCTCTTTCTAAATTATTTTAGAGGCAAAACCACCCATCATTACATTATTTCAACAATTTGGTCACTTTTTGGTCTCCCTACCTGAATGTTGGTGGGCAGACGCCATGTTGTCTTCAGTCTGGTACCCTGGGGAAGCCCAGCAACATACCTCATGCCTGTCATTGTGGAATGAATGAAGGCAGAGGTACATTCAGGGAAAAATAGAATGGTCTGAAAATATCCTCTTCTGCATTTCAAATGGCTATCTTGTTGTTCTTAACTAAATAGCAATTTTGAACTTAGGAAAATATATGAATATAGTGTAAATGAATACATGTTGAAGTCTTTCCTTAATTCAAGGTGCTGGGCTAAGATCTGTGGGTTACAAAGCAGTGAATTGACCTGGACTTGATGCTTATGGTACGTGGCAGGGCAGATAAGTCCTATAGAAACAATAAAATTCCATTAAGATTATTCATGTGTTTATTTCTGAGGTTTTTTTTTTTTAAAAATAGCATCATACTAGTGGCCACTTAATTTACTTATGGGCATGAGTGATGGTCAGATTTAAGGATTTGGAGTTGTTTGCAAAGAGGCAATTGTGTTCTTCCTAAAACGTCAATCAGATGCAGGGAGTGCCCAGTGTTGGGTGAGAGTCAGAGGGTGGAGGCAAAGCCAGGGCCTCATTTTCCTCCCCGCTCGGCACCCGGGAAGGTCCAGGCTCACCTGATGTGCTCAGCTAAGGAGCTGCTACAACTGAGAGGAGCCGGAAGATAGCATAAGCTCTTAGCTTGTTTCTGCCATCTTTTCCATCCCTCAACTTGCTCTTAACCTCAAAAGAATCTATTTCTATTTCTCTAGCTGTAGTGTATCTTACTCTCTGTTGTTTCATACACATTTTCACTCTGATTTGGGTTGCCTAATTCTGGTGTGTTCTGTACAATGCCCTCCATTATTTTCACACTTGCCTTGATGATAGAAATTCTCTGATTGGCATCATTTTTCATTTATTAAGATACCACATGTTAGATTCCTGCCTTCAGTTTCATCCTCTAGAAATTGTCCCTGGTTAAAACTATATAAAAGGTCAGAAAAATCTGGTGACATGACATTTTATTAAAATATAGATACCTGGGGAGGGGGTTTCATTGTCTACTTGTGAGATCTTAGGGTTCAGAAATATTGAGAGGGCTGCAGCTGCCTTGGGGGGGGGGATAAAGGATATTTTAAAAACAGTGCCACCCTATGCCAGGTTGGCAACCAATGACAAGATTGGGGATATTCACAGAGCATGACTGTCGTCATGTCACTGGCCTTTGAATTTGGTTAAGATATGGCAGGTAGATTCTCTACATATTTACAGTTTTTTAACTAAAAAGCTATAGGGAAAGAGAGCTCACAGCTGTCCCAGAAACCATGGTAAACATTCAGAAAGAGCTGATCTGTCTCTGGGGCTCATTTGGAAGAGATAGAAGAACTGCAGGAAGGACTGTGACCCAAGTTCATTGGAAGATATGACTCTGCACATTTTTCCTGCACAGCTTTGTGCATCAACTTCTCATTTCTTTCAGGGTCAGTGTGCAAAGTGACATGTGGGAAATACGCCTCACTTCTGCCCTCCTCTCAACAGATCTGGAATCTTTTGCCTTTGATATGGGTTCAAATTCATGGGTTAATGACAATCACAGGCCCATAGCAAATGCTGGCAACATTTTTGGAAACATGGGCCAAATTTTCGTTTCATTATAGAATGTAAAGCCAGAGCTAGCTCTGAGTTTTGCACTAACATTTCATACAGAACTAATTTGTGGTTCTTCCAGATGGGTTCAGTGTCTGTGGCATACTGCCTGCTACTCTAGAGTGTACTCGGTATAGAGGATGGTCGTGGGGAAGGGAATAAAGTTGGTTCCTTTGTGGGGAAATAGGAAGACTTTGGGATTCATAGCAAGAAAGAGTTGCATTAAAAAACATTACTACTGTAACAGCAGCTTTATCTAAATAGTTTCAGTATCGGTAGGAGAAAATGGCAAAGAGCCAGCATTTTACTGAGTGATTCATGCTAGCCATTGTGCTCTGTGCTTGACATATAGTATTTCATTCAATCATTATAATACTCCATGAGTTGGGTACCATTCGCCTTTTCACTAGGGAAATAATTAGTCTACCTCTGGACTCTAGAAATCATCTGTTGGTCTCTGTTATGTAACGTGTGTGTGTGTGTGTGTGTGTGTGTGTGTGTGTGTGTGTGTGTTTATATTAACCAAAGGATCCTTTGTTGCCAAGGACTCAAAAATACCTTCCAGTTAGAGGCAGACCTAACTTGATTTTGTTTCTAGTTCATGGGCTGCTGCATACAGTTGTGCAGGTTGCTTCCTGCATGAGGGTTTCTGGTCAGGGAATAAGTAGGAATGCCCACTCACCATGCTGCATGCTTTGGTCAAGATTGGGTCTGCTGGGGGGAAGGGGCCCCTTTTCTAATTGACCATGTGTGGTTGCAGTGATTTTGCTGATGCAGATTCCTTACAGCAAATGAGCAACCTAGGAAAGGAACTCTGAAACTCCGTCTCTCTTCTATCTCAGGCATCCTGGGGTGTCTGTCTCTTCCTCCCCCCCTTCTTTATTGTGCATCTTGGGACAGTCCCTTGGAACTCCATTTGTCCTGACCACTGATATCACTCTGGGACTAGACTGGGAAGATGGCTGGACGGGGAAGTATCTGCCTTGTTCTCTTCCTCTCCACTTGGCATTGGGTCTGGCCAGCCAGCCCTGAGTGCAGTGCCCACTGACCCTTTCTAGGCATTGCTCTTCATAAACTGCTTAGATTATACTCATCTTATTATTCCCTTCCTCCAAAACGGCTTGGATGGCTAGGAACGTATATATTTTTTAAAACCTCAGAGTTTCAAACTTTGGAAGATAGTTTAAAGAAAAAAAACAATTGAAGTGCTGTCAGTTCTTTAGGAAACGTTTAGCTGCAAAGATGACCTTTAAAACATCCAAAGAGGAAAGGATTGTTATAAGTTATTTTTTTGTGTTAAGCATCTGCTTGATTCTTAGCTGTGTGTTGCATTCAGGAGAAGGAGACAAAAAATTAAAATGGATTTATAACTTTGTTTAAAAAGATGTGAAAACCCTCAGTGCAATATGTCTCATATCTAATACAAGGGTTGAGAGACAGGGGACCGACTCCAGGACACTGGCTATATTCTCCCAGCTCTGACTTTTCTATCCCAGCCATCCTGCAGAGCTGGCTGACCTCTGGCCTTCATTTTCCTTATCTGTAAGTGAGACTCCATCTCTGTAATATCTTCTCCCAGGCTATTGTGTGCCTGGGATGACATAGTGGGCGCACAGTACTTTCAAACATGTTAAGTTTCCTTATATATTTAAGGTTTACTTGTCCTTACAGAGAAAGATGAAAAGAATCCTGATCGTTTCTTTAATGTTTTTTTTTTCTCTTTAAATAACATATACTTTGTGTAGAAAATGTGGGGAATCTAAGATATAAATGAAAAGAAAACCCCACAAAAAGCAACTATTGGCCCCCAGAGATAATCATGGTTAATATTTTGATGTATGGTTTTTTTTAGTCTTTTACATATTTATATTAATTTATCAAAGCTGAGCTCCTGCTCTGTATACATTTTTAAACCTACCCTATTAGTCAACTGTATATCAGTTTATTTTTTTAAGATTTTATTTATTTATTTGACAGAGACACAGTGAGAGAGGGAACACAAGCAGGGGGAGTGGGAGAGGGAGAAGCAGGCTTCCCGCTGAGCAGGGAGCCCGACGCAGGGCTCGATCCCAGGACCCTGGGATCATGACCTGAGCAGAAGGCAGACGCTTAACGACTGAGACAACCAGGCGCCCCTCAACTTTGTATCAGTTTAAAGATTTACAGGAAGCACACAGACAGCTAACTTTCTGGGCTATCAGCAAATATCAGCTTTAGATGTAGTCCAGGGTTTTTGCCCAGTAGCATTTTCTAACATGATTTCCACTGGATTTATACACAAAATCAACACCTCTCTATACAGTCATTAAATATAAGCTCCAAGTATAGTAATTTTTCCCTTATTATTTTTAAGGTTTTTAACCTAAACATGTATGTTCACGTTTTTAAATTGTATCCTCTACTGGGAGTTGAGAAAATCTCAAATAAGCTATTCACACAAGAATATCCTAAGTGGAATGATAATATATGGAAACGTTAAAAACCCTGGCCGCTTTTCAGTACTGTTGCCCCCTACTTAGTGGTAGATTTTACTCCTGATATGATGTAAATAAAACTTTAAATATAAGCTCTCAAGTGTCCAGGCAGTGTAGGTGTTGTAGAAAAAATGATTGGGAATTTAACTCTTCTGCAAATTGGGACTTTAAAACAAACAAACGTGATTGCTTCTCTTAATTCAAGGCACACTGGGAGTTCCAAATCATATATGCTTTAAAAAATCCTCAATTTCCCAGGGACACTGGTAAATACACACTGTCTCCTTTGGGCCATTTAATTTTGTATCATTTGCTTCATCTTGCTTGGTTAGTCACACCAGCATGTTCGTAGTTATATAAATTGTCTTAGGTGACATGATACTTTCTGTCTTCATCATGATTAAATGGAAAACAGGAAAACATTCCTTTTGGGCAAATCACTCTTCTCTTTCCACCCAGTTCTATCTGGAAATAAAACAAATGGAATGGAGGCAATTGCAATTACAAGTATGATAAGGTTTTATCTTATCACACCTGCAAGGTTTTATGCCCCTTCTTCCATGTCCTGTCCTCCTCACTCCTGTTTCTCTGTATGTCAGGTTTTAACAAGCAAAACAACCTCTCAAGGATATTTAGAGGGGCAGAAAATGTTAGGGTGAATCGGAATCTATTAACAGTGAGTTGCATAACAAATGCCGTGGGGTTGGTAGATTTTACTGTGTCTGTTACATATTAACAGTACTTGTACTTTGTGGGGTATCGTTGAAGTGCCTGGATACCGCTCAGCCAATCACGAAGAAACAGGTTTCCATGGAAGCAATATCACGGATTCATTTCATTCTCAATGAAATCCACACGGCAAGACAGATCTGTAAAAATAACCCATGTAAAATTGAAGCAAAATATTTCTGGGTGTTTGTTCTATGCCTTTTGGGGTGTGTGTGTGTGTGTGTGTTTTCCATTTAAAAAATAATCTAAAAATATCTGGGCACCCAGTAAAGCTTCCAGAAAAGCTGGAGCTCTTACCCCTGCCTGGCTGTTTTTGTTGTTCTTCTTTTGGGCACGCATACCTGTGTGTTTGAAGGGCTCAACCCTTCCTTGTTTATATTCTAGAACACAACATTTTAGACCAAATTTTAAACTGAAAAACAATATTCTGAATGTTGAGTATAAGCTATTTTCAAGGACATTTATATACCCATAATAAAGAAATATAATGGATGATTTTTGCTTCTCCTCTATGAAGAGCTTTAGTAAGTCTCTGTTAGGTGCTATAATTATTTTATAGGTGAAAACAGGAGCTCAGAGAGGTCAAGTAACCTCTTCAAGGCTGCACAGCTAATAAGTGGCGGAATCTAGTTTCCAGTCCAGATTTACCTGATGGTAGATACTATAATTCCAAATCATGTGCTTTGTTTTTATTTTCATGAAGGAGAGCATCAATATTATTTAACTGTCATGGGAGTCAAAACATACCATGTATCAATGTATGTCTCTATCTCGATTTATTCATACATATGTGCATATATATACACACATATACACACTGAACCCTGCTCACTCCTTCTGCCATTGTTTGGCTAACAAACATTGTATTTATAGCTCTAACATAGCATATCTTCTACTGCAGTGACTGTGGGGTTTACCTGTTTCCTCAGGGCTAGGCTCTGAGTCTTGGTGATTGATCTAGATATTTCTTGAGGCTAAGACTCTGCTTGGCACAATTGCTACTTTGTATAAATATAGTTGATTTAGAATCTACAAGAGTTTGAATGACAAGCAAAAGATTTTTTCCATAGACCCTCAGCAAAAGCAAGGTTGTATTGGGGTAGGGGGCGGTGTTTGGGTAAATGAAAACTTCTTACCACAGTAACCCTTGAATCAAGAAGTGTGCCTGATACACTTGAATAAATGACTGAAATAAATATCTTGAAGCATTTTAGAGGCAGTATTCTTCTTTTAAATATGTTAAATTGAGAACACGCTTATCTAATTATTATTTTTTAAAATAGGTCCTCTAAAATTAAAAAATTCTACTTTGGAGTAATGAAAGTGGGTTAAAAATAATAGAGTGGACTTTTGACTGTTTTTCCCTCTATTATTCTCAATTCTTGAACTTGGTTGGCTGACCCACTAACACGTCATGTGAGGAATAAAATGCTTTCAGTGCTTTGATTTTTAAAGATACATTTTATGTATCAAAGCTTTCTGAAGACCAGTTTTGATGGATAATTATATAGGCTACATTATCATCTCCCTGTCTTAATAAACAGAGTCTATCAGATGTGACCTAACCTTTCCTTCGTGACTCGGTACCATCAGTCTATTACTTGCTAACTTGTGGGGTTGCGGAGTGATATCCTCAGGTGTCAGAGCTCATAAAGGACTGGGCCCGTCTGCTTGATTTCTCTTTCCCTTTCCCCTCTGTCCTCTCCTATCATTTGTACTGGTTTCCCTGGGTCTGCCTCACAAATACAGTCCATTGTATGTCTAATTTCATCTCCGATTTGCTAAGGCAGAACTATGGGTTTCATGGTGTACCAGATAAGGAAGCAAGTTTCGTCGGGTGAAAGCTGATCACTTAAGGTGAACCGCTGACGGCGTCGATTAGCTCTGGCCTGTAGGCTCTGGGGTGACCTCATTGATCTTCCTCTATAAAGTGCATGAGCTTGCTTTAAGTACATTCCTTATCAGCATTAGAGTCTTCTGGTGGTGTTATCGTTGTTATCCAATTCAAGAGGGAAAATGTGTACGGTTGCGTTTCTTTAGAGCTGCCTGCTGATATGTGAGACTTATAATTTGTAACAAAGACTACAAGCTACTTTGTTATTTTGAAGAGAAGATATCAAAAAGCAGCTTCCTTTGGGAATGTTTCTAGGAATAGTGACTTTACATATGTGTGACTGTATCTGTCTATATCTATCTATATGAGGATTTATATGTATTTCTATGAATTCACTTATACCTTATATTGTTTCTGGAAAGATTTAAAGAGCAGTAGTGGCACTAGGAAAGGAAATATGGGTAAAATCTGTGAGCCTGCATAATAGTTGCCAGCACTTTTATTAACGTGGCAGCCTGGTAATCTGTAGTGTTTTTTAGACATAACTGCCTTCAGACTGTTCATGGGGTTATGGCATGATGTCCCTCCTTCAGCTGTGAGTGACCAGGGAGACTGGCATGATTTGGTCACAGTTATAGTCTTGGGGAAGTTCAATTTTATCCTTTAAACTAAGTGAATTTTTCTTTTTTTTCTGAAGGAGTGTATAAGGGACATCAGAGACCACTGTTGTGTGTTTTCAACTATTAATTTATAAAAAGCATTTGAGAGAACCAGAAATAAAGGAGTCAGGGGTCCAAAGGGAAATGACTCAGGTACCCTTTTGAAAAGATATCCACTAACGTAACTCGTATCTCTCTGAATGGTCTGGGGCTGAGGTTTTGCCGGGAGAGGTCTTTCTGTGTTGATTCAACCAGGACAGTTGCTGTTTTAAAAGGGTTTGATAGCCAGGTCTCCAGACCTGACAGAAAGAGTGGCTTCTTCTCCTGCTGTGATTTAAAGGGCAGGGAAAGTTCAGCCTGCCCCCGTGATCTCCTCCCTAGTGGCCTTGCTTTACTAGAAAATTTTCATGATTAGAGATACTCCATTGGCTAAAGGTTTTGTCTTCAGAAGACCCCAATAGACAAGACTATATTTTACCTGCATTTACCATTAATGCCTTCTCTGAACACATGAGCAGACTAACAAATGAGGCATCTCTTAGCAGGCAAGAGCAAGATCAAGCATGAGTGACTGTGGCATTTTAAAGGTCCCTTTAGGATGGGGAAATCTGAAGCAAGAAGTGCCACCCTAGGAAGACCTAGGAAGTGCAGAGTGGGTGGGAAAACAGAGCTGTTGGGCACCGAGAGGTACATTTACTCGGTACAGGGGGTGACAGGAAAGGAGATGAATGGGTGAGGGTCTACTTTATGGTTTTGCTCAAGGCTGTTTGTGCTTTTCAGAGTGACACACATAAGCTATGAAGGAAGAAAACAGATCTTTCACTACTCTTGGCCTTCTCCAACTAGGTTGTATAATAATTTGAAAGTAATCATTTCCTTGGCTTCCTGACTCAATATGCCACCTAATTAGCTAAATCTTTTTGACCTCTGCTTGGTGACTCATCTTTGCTCCTGCCTCTGAGACCACACGGGTTTCCAACTAAAAGCATTTAAAGAAACTTGGCATCAAATGCCTCTTGTTTGTCTTGCTCCAATCTTGTGCCCCAGTTCCGGATTTTCTTTCCCCCCTTTGGTACTGAGGCCAAATGTTCATTTTGCATATAAGATAGAATAACTAAATCCCAGCTCCATCCATTAATTCATTCACCAAATATTTATTGAATACTTGCTAGCTATTATTAGGCACTGTGCTAGGCACTGAAACCCCACGCATTAACCACAAGTTCCCTTCAATGCCAGAGAACTTGCCTTGACACTTGGGGAGTTGGAGTGGGGGGAGCCTTCCCAGGGCTCTCCACAGCCAGGGTCCAGCCTTGTTTTTGGAAGCTCCTGTCTCTTGTACTCTCTTCCCTCCCCCTGAGCATGGAAGTTTGCTCCACAACCCTACTTCTGAACCAAAACCCAACTTCCATGCCATAAGGGTATGTGTTTACAACATTTTTTGGAAAAAAAAAAAAAAAAACTTTAAAAATGTTGGAAACCATATAGAAAGGCTTTGGAATGTTTCCTGTTTGTTCCAAGGGTTGTATCTTTTCCCTCATTGTCCTCACAGAGAAAGAAGGTAGGATTCAGTTCAATGGAAGAAACAGCCATTTTTAAGAAGACATCTGTATCCTTGGAATTCCAGCCATTAAGGAAAGTTCTTTGGCAGATTGCCTTGTGCTTTTATGTGAAGAGAATTTTGACCATGAAAGCTGAGCTTTGACTTACCCAGTTTAGATGCCAAGTTTAATCATTTGGGAGAATTTTTTAAAATGTGTGGTAGAGGTAGACTACTCAGGTAGTCAGAAGCAATCTTTTCCCATCTGTAACCCACAGTGAATTTTTTCTTCACTTTGCTACCTCTTTCTCCCTTCCTTTCTTTCTTGTGGTAAGATAAATTTAGCCACCACTACTTGAATGACTTTGTGGAAGAGATGGCTAATTTTCCACAGCTATCTCTGCCTCCCTCCTTCCCATGGCATGGAGCTGCTGCCAAGACCTGGCTGCCCATCTAGGGATCGCATTTCCAAGCCTTCGTATTTATGTGCCTCCTTCTCCCAGTGGAGTGAGAGCAGAGATGTAGTCACTTCTGAGCCCAGGTGCTTAATAAGTAGAAGGCCTCTCGGTGCTTTCTGTTCCTGCCTGTGGGGGATCCAGCACAGGAAACCACGGCCGTGAATGATCCAGCACAGGAAACCACGGCCGTAAACCAGAAGTTACGTAAGAGGAGCCAGTCCCAGAAACACCACCTAGTGAATCGCCACCTGTCCTTTAAGAGCAAGTTATGGGAGTGAGAAATGAACTTGTAAGCTGTCAGGCAACTAACACTTGGGAGTTTGTCTGTTACTACAACTGGTATTATTCACCTAATTCTCTCTGCTTATGACAAATCACAGATATAGGCACTCTAGGTGACACAAAGGTGAGTATGAAACATCCAGAAGTTTGAAGAAAGGAATGCAAGCAATTACAATACAAGGCAGATTTTAATCACTCAGAAGTTTAATGAGACTCTGAGTTGCAAGTGACAGGCATCCAATTTGAACCAATTTTTATCAAAGAGGGAATTTATGAGCAAATGCTCTTATTATTGATAAAAAGATTGAAAAAAATAAGCCAGGGTGTAGCTGATTCCTGGAAGAAACTGGGACTGGGGACTTCCATGCTGCTGAAACTCACTTCTTACCAATTGGTGATGGCAAGGGGAGCAGGGTCATGAAGAAGTGGCAGCTCCTGTGGATATCACAGGACTAACTCAGGGGTTGGAGGAAAGATACTCAGAAGTAAAGGAAGGCTCTTTTATTCTCAGAAGAAAGGAAATGATTTTTAGCAGACAAAATAACTGGTTTCCTTTACAGATGGAGTAATTATTTGCCAATTCACCTTCCTTTTATTCTTTACTTTTTTCGGTTTTGTTTAGTATATTTTTGCATTGTTAACATTTCCTGTTTTTATGTCTAGCTCCCAAGCTCAAATTAGATCTTTCCTTTTTGTTCATCTGCCTTCTCTCACCCCTAACAGTGCCTTGTACATAGCAGAGGCTTCAATATTTTTTATTGGCTGAGAGGATATACTTAGAGCAATATGGTGGACTTGGGTCTCTTTAAATTATCTTAAACCCAGATTCTTTCTTTTCATCACTATGTCTTGCTCCTCTTCGTGATACTTGAACGTCAGTCAGCCACAGCTTCTGAAGATGCTTTGCAAGTAGCTACGTCTGGTAGGTGTTCTCCCTACTCTTGCTTCCTTTGGGACCCTGGCCGCCTCCTCCTGGCCAGTCCAAAGCCTACCATCCGTGCCTGCCCTGGCCCAGGGCAAATCCCCCTTCTGTTAGGAAAGCTTCACAGCCCACAGCACAGCATAGAGGCTTTGCTTCCGCTCAACTCTTATCACGGTGTACCATCTATTGAGTAGTAAACATGTTTGTTACATCGTCCTGGTCTACTTTTATACCGCTGTGTTATTAACAACTAAAAAATGTTATTTCATTTTTAATTTTCTTCAACTAGATTGTTAACTCTTCGAAGAACAGGCATAATCTATCATGTCCTCCCTCATGGCTGATGGAATAGCTTGAATGGTAGGCTCCTGAGAAGTCTTTGCTGATAGACTGAATGCTGTTGTCAGTTTCAAGACAGTTACCCCATTTATGGGATAGCTGAGAATCTCCAAACATTCACATTAGTACAGTTCTTTCTTAATGAATAATTTTTTCCTTTCATTTTTAAATTAAATGGATCTCCCAAATGGTTGAATGAAATATATCAGACTTTTTTTTTTTTTTTTAAGTTACAACTTAGGGGGCACCTGGCTGGCTCAGTCAGTTAAGCGTCTGCCTTCGGCTCAGGTCATGATCCCCAGGGTCCTGGGATCCAGCCCCATTTTGGGCTTCCTGCTTGGTGGGCAGCCTGCTCCTCCCTCTCCCTCAGCCTGCCACTCCCCCTGCTTGTGTTCTCTCTCTCTCTCTCTCAAATGAATAAATAAAATTGTTAATAAAAAAAAAAGTTCCAACTTAGGGATCATGAAACCTATTAACACAGAGAGAACCCAGAGTCAGGCTGCTTATTGACTGTGCAGAGAAGCAGCTTCTATAGAATTGTAAATGGTCATCATTAATTAGATCGCTTTTCCTACACTGCTCTGGGGAGCGGTGGTCGGTGCGCAGGGTGATCGGAATGCGATAGGTATGAGAAGCACAGGATGTGTGAAATGAGGTGAGAGAAAGCTGGACTGAGGAAGATGAAAAGCTGCCCCGGGAGCTGACAGGATGCAGTGTGTGAAGAGTAGAAAATACCTACTCTCTGAACAGGGAAGGGGGGAGGGCTTTAAATATTTAAAAACATTTTCACCTCTCTGTTTCCTTACCTTAAACTGCACCACACACAATCTGCTTCCAGGATTCTGCCCCCTGTCCTGTGCCTTCTGGAATCTCCCTGCTGCCCTCAGTGGTTTCTTTTTCATCATGATTGTTCGCTCTTTGCAAATGACACAGAGAGTACAGACTTTGCAAAGTTATGAAGAGGCCCTGCTTGCAGTTGGCATAAGCAACTTGTGGTAGAGACATATTTCTTCTCAACTTCCCCTTCTCAGAAACTGCTTTCGCTAATTGCTAAAAATGTGACATGGAGTTTGATTTGAGGGCTTCATAGAATAATGAAAGGCTAAAGAAGAAATGGCTTTAGGGTATATCTTGTTCAAGCCCCTATTTATAAATTAAAAAAACCACAAAGCCCACATTGCAAAAGAGAAAAAAAAAAACAAAACAGGAAGTGGAGTGCAACACTAATGACCATATTTTTACAAATGAAGTGTACATTTAGAATTTTGGAATTCAATTTAAAATTAGTATTACAAATCCACCAGGTAGAACAGTGCCCCAGTTACATGTGTGGTATTGTTCCATGTTTTAATGTACTTTGTTTTGTAATTAACAAGCCAACAATCAAAATCTCCGCATTTTACAGACCGAGAGTTCAGTCAACTCTGTGGAATGTAGCTGCTAGTATGTTAATGGACTGATGGGGAGAGGCTCAGATCCCAGTTTATTTAAAAATTTCCTATCTCTATATTTTCTATTCCAAAATATTAAAGCGTTTTAATGCTAGGAAAACTGCTCTATATTTTTATTCTTCTCAAAGTCCCTAGGAGAGGACCACAAGACATCCTTGCTAGGGTAGATGTGGATACACATTCATTTTTCCTTTTCCAGAAACAACAGTTGACATTCATTGAATTCTTAGCATGGAGGTTTCCTTTGCTTACATCACCACAGTTATCCCAATGAGTGAGGTGCGGGGTATTATTTCCAATTTCTTGATGCTAAAACTGAGGCTCAGAGAGATTACCCCGCTTTAAGTGGGAAGCTTAGATTTGACTCTAGGTAGTCTGACTCCACGACCCCCTCCTGTGATTCTAAGCAATGCTCTACTGGGGTCAGAAGGGTGGCCTTCTTTAGGGTTCTCTCTTCTAACCTGGGAGCACACTGAATAGATCACAAGGGGACACTCTGCCCCTTGGAATGACCCAGAATGGAAGGGAGAATAGGGCAGGTACACAGATGGTTGGCCCTTTTGAGGCACAGGACAGGGATAGAATTACGCAGTTGTGACTTTCTTTGGCAATTTCTACCCCTGACCTCTAGTGCTCTAGGAGTCACCATCGAGACTCGGGGTCCAGTTTTTAGTTTCTCTTTGCTACTCAGATGGAGATAAGAGCAAGAGGGTGACTCTTCTAAATATAACTATAGGTTTCCACTTTTTTTTAATTTAATTTTATTATGTTAGTCACCATACAATATATCATTAGTTTTTGATGTAGTGATCCACGAGTCATTGTTTTCATATAACACCCACTTTGAAAATATTCCCCTATTTGCTGCCTTTTACCTGCCTGCCAAATGAATGCATGCGGTGAGTGCCTGAATTTTTTAGGTTAGTCAAATATTCTGTCCTGTTTTTCTTCTTAGTCCCCAAAGGCCAATGTTTTGCCATTCAAACTGTTACCTTTAAGATAGCCTAAGGGCAGTCCCAGAAACCCTACAAAAGTCTTCCGTGACATACTAGGCTTTGATTTTTGGTTGGGGAAATGTCTGCTTAGGCTAGGGAAACAGCCTTCACACGTTCTTCTTTAGGCGGAAGTCTTTAGTCTTAATCGTAGGAGCACATATTTTATTGGCAATTTCAGATTCCGAAACCTCTGGTCAGTTCCCATGCAATCATTGTGCATGACAGGCAGGTTGCAGATAATCGGTGTCTTTCCCTAGGGAGTGGGTGCTTTATTTATAGGCAGGAGGAACCCCGCATAAAATAAAGAACAAAGTCTCAGTGGTTCCATTTTCTCCCTCATGTTAATAGTAAATAAGGCCCCGTCTTCCATTCAGAACAGCTCTGCAGAACCTAGACTCCTATATTCAGTGAGTGGGCCAGGTTCTTCCTCGGTGCAGTGCCTTCTTTTACAGACTTTGTTAATTAGGTTATTTCAGGGTAATGAGGATGCCTGTGCCTTTCAGCTGAGTCAGGCAACAACACTGCTTCCATTCAGCCCGGAGAAAGACGTGGGCAGGTGGGGGTGCAATCTGAAGGCAGTAACGGCCTGAGACCACCAGGGCCCAAGAGTGCGGGCATGGGCCCAGGTAGCCCGGTTCTCCTTTGTTCTTCCCTTGAGTGTTTAAGAGCAGGTCAGTGGGAACTCAGGTGGGATACATGTCTAATGATCATCCCTGACATTTACATGGTGTTTACTGTGTTGTAGTCACTTTTCCTTAACCCTTGAAAATTTAATCCTCATTTAATCCTCATACACAGTCTTTGAGGTAGGGACTGTTACTATCCCAATTTGTAGAAGAGGAAAATGAGGCAGAGAGAGGTTCAGTGATTTGCCCCAGGTCACAGAGCTGGGACGTAGCCCAGCTGAGATTTGAACCTGGCTAGTCTAAGAGAGAGATGGTATAAAGCTCCAACCTTTGTTCCCTGGGTCTTAGGGAATGACGCTGTGCCCTACCAACTGGGGTGTGACCCCACTGTGCCATTTCAAAGAGTAATATGACCTAGATGAGGAAGACAAAGGGCGGACGGTATCCTTTTTAGATCACTCTGTGGCATGAGTTTTAGTTTCCCTCCCTCAGACATTCCAACAGCATAGGAGGTCCCATCATCCTGGCTGCCTGGGGGCCAGGCCCCAGCTTCCAGCAGAGATCTGGAACCAGGCTGTCCCTGAAAATCAAGGACGTGGGTAGAGAGGCGACTGGTTTCTTTCTGTGCCAAGCAGGCAGAGTGCCAACCCCTCCTGGAAGAACTCTGCCCATCTCCATTTCCCCTTGACTCAGCAGGAGAGGGAACTGGGTCTTGAGGCAATTCTTCATTGCTTTTGAACATGGAGTCCCACTTAGAGAGATGAGAGCCTAAGCATTTATGCTGGGGTGTGTTTCTAATGAACTCTGAAAGTTCAGCCTGCCCTTCTTAGAATAAGAGTCGCATTGCTTACCATATGCAGGGGCCCACCGGGTGTGCATGTGCGTGCATCCGTGTTTGTGTACGTGTGTGTGTGTAGCAGATGAAAGAAGAAAAAGCCAGGCACCTCGCTGAGAATTTTTAAATATTGTTTGAAATTGGGTTTGTGGGTTATCTAGGGAAAAGAGTGCTTGACATGAAATGCTCAAAAACAAAGTGACTGCCCTATTCTGAATTCAAGGTCTTTTTTTCTGGAGTCCATGGCAGCCTCCTTTGCCATCGGAATGGGACAAAAGAAGGCCCAGTGGGCACATTTCTCTGAGAGTCCTCTGAGCGCAGTGTCTCTGCCGGGGGGCAAGGGGGGGTCCCCATTCTGCAGGGTTCACTCTCTCCGCTGGGAGAGCAGCAGGCCTAGCTGGATGACACACTTGTACCAAAGGTGCATCTTACCCTGGGGAGAAGATCACAGCTTTGCCCTCTCGGCTCTACAAAACTCTAGTGTAGAGCTACCCTGCCTGGCTCCATCAGAGCGAAGCCACACACATCCCTCAGGTTCAGGATCACGGCAAAGTCCAACTTCAGAGAGTCCCTCTGCCGTGGTAATCATGACTGGGGCAAGGGGGGGTGGTCCTGTTGACAGACCTATAGTCATTTATTTGTGTATGAATGGGTGTGTATGCACACACACACACACACACACAAACGATCTATGTGGAAGATCTAGGTTCCATGTTCATGCAAATAGTACCAAGATGGGTGACAGGTGACAGATATTTTCCTTTACAAATGGGTTCTGAGAAGAAGAACTACTTAATGAAAATAAAAGAACTGAGAATAGTGTTTTCAATTTCTTGGGTGTAAAGTCATTTTCCCCAGATTAAATTGTCTGTCACTACTTTCCTAGCTGGTCTCTTCCAGATTAGAATTCTTGGAGTACTCTTGAATTCGTTTCTGTGTTTTGGATGCTTTATTAAATATATGTGGCTGACACTTTTATTGCTAGAATTTGGTAAAAAACAAAAAACAAAAACAGATTAGTGCCTCCCCCTCCCCCTTTCCCCTGTGTGGACCTCATCCTACACAACTCCTCTCTGCTCCCCTCACCTTGGCCCCAGAGACAAGAACACTCACTGCTTTGTTTTATGGTTGTCCTGAAAATAGGCATTCGCTCCTGCCTTGTGTAGTATACAGAATTTTAATGAGCACAAAGCCAGCAGTTCAGTCCTTTACTCTGATATGAGCGGGGTGACGTCAACCTATCCAGGAAATACTGAATTGATTTTAAAATTGCTTTGAGGGTGAATAAATCGGCAAGACTGTGCATTACCCTGACACTGCCCTATACACACCCCCTACCACCTCCCTGACTATCTCAACACCAGAAGTATTTGAAACCCCCCGAATAGATGTCCTTCAAAATAGAGGTTGAGGGATGTGGGGGGGGGGGGAATGTTGATTTTTTTTTAAGCCTCAATTTTGTAACTTGCCATTATCCTAGATTTAAAATGGTCTGACATTTTTAGCTTCCAATTTGAGTATTTTCTTTCTAATTCTAGGATTTGGTTCATTTACTAAAACTGGGAATTGCTCTTTTGCATCATCTCTTCTGCCACTCTCTCTCCGTCTCCCTCCCACATGTTTCTTGAGGCATATTTTGGTGCTTCAGCATAAAGGGCACTACATAATGTTTTCTTTGCCTCCCATTCTACTCGATGAAATGAAAAACCCTAGCACCCAGTGTGTAAAAAGCTGGCATTGTGAGCTATTTTTAAGAATAGGCACTATTTAGCAAGACACTGTCTATGCTCAAAGCCAGATCAACTCTCCATCCTCAAAACCAAACATACAGTGAAAATCCCAGCTGCCAGATGAACAAGCACCCCTCCCTCTACTCTCTGGATTATGGTTCAGTTTCTAGATTGCTGCTGATACAACCACTGGCTTTTCTTTTTGCAGCCTCCTTTCCTGCTTGCTAGTTTAGCTAGTGATTAATGAGTTAATTAATTAGCAAAGATTTCTTAAGTTCTTTGAAGAACAAACCCACTACTTACTGCAAGGCCGCATTATGTAACATTAGATCAGTTTTCCAAGCTTCTTAGAAAAGAAAACACAAAACCAACCCTTTTCAATTCAACTGCAATAGCTTCAGAAAATTCAGTTTTTTTAGCAACTAACTTGAGTAACTCAAGGTTTTGATTTTTTGCTTTTTGGTTGATTCCATGGACACTTTTCTGTTGGAGAAAATTTCCAATAAATATTCTCTAACAATGATCATTACTATCAGTGTTGTTAAAACTACCATTCATACAAATGGAAGGATGAACTTCCATTCATACACATCTGACCATTTAATAATTTGTTAAGCTCTCAGAGATATATAGGCAATCATGTACACTATTCCTTGTATTCAAAGAGCTGACAGCACACTAATTTCAAAACAGTAATTCATATGGAAGGCAGAATTTGATATGCAAAACACATGGTGTTGAAAGTGTCCTGGGAGTTTGGAGAAGGTGTATTCAGTGTGGGTTCCCAAGGGAGCCCAATAGAGGAGGTTGAACTTTAATTGGTCTTTGAAGGATTCCTAGTCTTTGTAGAACTGGAGTATATTCTAGGTGGAAGGAAAGCAGCCAAAAGCAAAGGTGGGTAATACATGCTTAGGAGTTAACACCCCCCCCCCCCCACACACACACAGGCCTGACGTGAATGCTGGTTCATTCAAATTTAGCACGAGTTTGGAAAGAACACCTCAAAATACCAGGCTGAAGAAAATTGTGTTAACTTCGAAAGAACACAAAATTACATAATATCTGGAGTGTACAACCAAAGAAATGATGAAATTCTTTACCACCTCGAACATGGTGGAAGAGGAATCTTGTTTGTAAAATAACCAACGCAGAGAGCGGGAATTATGCCACAATGGAACAAAGGGAAATTAGGACCCAAACTTCCTGGTATGGCAGGGGTATTTGCTTGCTCTTTCTTTTCCAATAATTACAAGGTGGGGGTGGGGAGGCCCAAATCTGTCAAAATGCCTTCCACGTAGCCGCGTTCGATCTGTGCTGGATGGATATATGAATAAATAACCATTTGGTTGATGAACCCAATAAAATGAACAAGAGCCATCATGTAAAGCCTGGAAGGAAATTGCCTTTATATAACTCACTTTCTGCTTCATTAAAGATTAACTCATTTTTATCTACATATGACATGAGGCTGGACAAGGAAACTGATCCTTTTTAGTCTATATTTGAAAGACAAATGAAGAGCACAGAGAGCAAACAAACGAAAGCAAACAGAAAACAAAGCAAAAGACAAAATAAAAGCCTGACACATCCTACATGTTAACAAACTAAAATAGCACATTGTTGATTGGTTGCCCCTCAGGGAAAAAGCAGCCAAACAACCACTGGAAGAAGGACATTTAAATGTTTTCCAGGTGGCTTTTACTCTGTCAGAACCCATTATGCTGAATGGGGATACATATTTACAGGCTGCTAATACCCAGCTGATAAGAAACCATATTTGAATTATTTCTAAGTATTTCTCTGAGAGCCCAGAGGTAGCTAAAAGCATCTTTGCTTAGATGTCATTCTCAATCAATTGCAGCTGTTACCTGACTTGTCATTTACCCATAATCAGGAACTAGGACTTGAACCTGAATCAAGCTTCAATTTCCTTGCACTTGAAATTCAGTGAAACAGTCAAGAACTAAATCAAATATAGTCAATATTAGTAATGTGATGGTTTGCCTTTTAAAGGCACAAGGTGATATAGTAATAAGTTTTGGACCAATTACTCAAGAGCCAAAATTGATTTCTAATCTTGATTAACTTTTTTTTGGGGGGGGGTGTCCGTTAATGCAAATGTAGGCTTCCCTTCAATGAGGATTTCATTTTTGGTATGATTACTGGGAAGAAAGTTTATCTGGTGTTGCCATCTATAAGCTGCTTAGTAAACTCAGGGTACATAGACTAAGTCCTAGTTTAGTTTCTTAATATTAAATATCACCCATTTTTATTATGCAAGTTCCTTTTGAAGAACAAAACTCTTGGGTTGCTATTAGGAGCTGGATGTAGGTAAGCCATGTAATCTCTGATTTTCAGTTTCTCCATCTGGTCTACAAGATAAAAAGTTGAACTAAATGATCTCTAAGACCTATTTTATTATTAATTCTATTATTATTTATGGTTCTGTGATTTCAATCTGGTTTTCATCCAAACTGGCAGTGACCTCTAAAAGTTCAAGCCTGAAAGACAGCCGTGTGTTTGTCTTGGTTCATCAGCCATAGAACTGTGTGGCCTTCAACACCACAAAGCCTATTTATGGACACACTTTATGACTCTTTTCCAGCCATTTGTTTCCTTTGGTTAGAGTGGTGGTTCTCAAAAGGTAGTCCCTGGACGAGCACCATCAGCATCACCTGGGGACTTGTTAGAAATACAAATTCTCAGGCCCTGCTGCAGACCTACTGAATCAGAAACTCTGGAGGTGAAACCAAGCTTTCTGAGTTTTACCAAGCCTGCTGAATGTTGCTGATCCATGTTAAAGTTTGTGGACACTGTTCATGAGGTTCAAGTTGCTGGTGCAAACCCTGAAGTGGCCACTGATTTAATTCTGTACCCTGACACTAAGCCACCATGTTAAAAATGTCCTCCATGGTTCATTGAAGAGATTGGGATACACTGCTTGACTGGATCAGCTCTACTGCAGGTGGATCTTGAACTGTTTGTTGATTGAAAGTGTTTCTCAACAAGCCTTAAAGGGCATCTCTTGCGCTGATCCCCAACTCCATACAAATGAAATCTTTCATAATTCCTCAGTGATTCCCTATCTTCTATTAGAACTGTTCCCTTACTGTACACTTCCCTCACCCTCGTTCCTTCCCATATCCATATCCATGACTCATATCACTTTCTTTACTGCTTGTAGTAAGTCTTGGGTTTTCTCTCAATAGTCCAGATCCATCAAAATTTGCAGATAATTACCATCTCCAAGAAGCTTTTCCTTAATCCCGTCCCATGAGCAATCCTTCCATTTAAAAAAAATTCTGTCTCTTGAATGCCCTTAAACTCTATCACCTGGAACAACATTTCTCAAATGGAATTATACAATGTAATCACCGAAACAGGGTTTTTAGAATATAGATTCTTACAAGCCACTACCACCAACCTACTGAATCAGAATCTGGCCTTGAACCAGATTCTCAGCAGATCCACTTGCAGGTAGACCAAGTGTTTAGAAATCATTGAGCTAGTACAGGGTTGGAAGACGTACTCTGTAAAGGACTACATGGTAAATATTTTGAGCTGGTGGGTCATATGATCTCTCTCACAACTTCTGGATCAAGCTTCCATTTCACCTCTGCGGTTGTAGTACAAAAGCAGCCCTAGACAATATCTGAACAAATGGGTGTGGCTGTGTCCCAATAAAACTTTATTTACAAAAATAGAGACCAGGGGCTGTAGTCTCCTGATCCTTGAGCTAGACGACTTAATTTAATAAAAATGAACTGTAATGTCGAAAAGGTTACTCTGCACTCAGTAGATACTCTTGGAATGGATAAATAAAGGAACCCAGAGTAATGCAGTTGGTGGAACATTTTAAATTCAAAATAGGCAATTATCACAAAGTAATGTTACTGGATGCTCTTCACTAAAATCATGCTGACATATGGAAACTCTTGGTGGTCTGGGGAGAGGGATAATGGGAAGCACGGAGTATACATCTGAATTCTAATTAAGCCTGCTCATTTCTTGGTTTTCCATCTACAAATTATATTCTACCTAATTGATTTCCTGACAAAGGGTTGGTTGAGGAGTAATTTGTTTAATGTTTTAAAAAATGCTACATAGATGCTAAGTGTTATTGCAGAGGAGGTTTCTAAGGAAGAATCAAGAGTAGGCAGCACTAAAACTGTGTTATTTTATTCCTGAGCAAAAGCGTTAGTTGAATGTCTCCTGGAAAGTGGCACTTTGCCCCCAACTCAAATGTCACTCCGCTCTCCCCATTTTACTCAGGAAAACCTCAAATACATTGTGTGGGTGATATTGAAAGACGTCAGGATCAAAGTGTATTTAAAGTCGCTAAGAGGAAGCAGATGTTCTCCCTAGCTGAGCAAAAGATTCTCAGAGTTTCCAGTGAAACATAAACTTCTCGAAGGCCCCATGGGATCATGCCTTAAAATGTCATGCTTTTGTTTATGCCTCCCATATGCAAAACAGTGGTGAAATGTGTTGTTCTGGGAGAGACAGAGGGAAGTTAATGAGCTAGAAACAATAAGGGACGCTATACTTGGAAAAAAATTGGAACGGATATTATCCTTAAAACAAAACAAAACATAAAAAAAAAAAAAAAAACTAAGACAAGATTAGAATAGTCACTTCCCTCAATTCTGTTTTTTATATATATCTTTAAACATCTCTCTCTGAATTACCCTGGTTGGCTGGATTACCAACTTGTTTTCTTTAAGATTTTCTGTTCTGGTTTTCCAACTAGAACTAAGTTAAGAAGTTTTTTCTTATCCCCTATAGATTGTAACTTTTTTCATTACAGCTAGTAACCAAAACCTAGTTGCAAAGGAAAGAATGGTTGGTGGTTTTTAAACTTGAGCTGAAATCAAAGTGTGAAACTAATGCTTTGAAGAGTGATCTTGAATGCAGATAATTATGGTTTTCAGCCAGAAAAAATGTCCAGAAACTTGTATTTCTCTCTGATCACAGTAACTTCAAGTAGTTGTCCCTGTAGAAAAATGCTAAATAAATGTAATATTTTATCTATTTTATTTTCTTAAATAAAAACTGGAGAAGAAGGTAAGTTCAGAGAAATGAGGGTTCCTACAAGGTTCAAGACCAGCCTACAGTTGAAAAGGGAGTCATGGCAGCAACTGGAATATTCTGTTTCTGAATTACTGTAGAATTATTTATATGTTGAGAGTGGCGGACTTGGTTTTTTTCTTTTTTTTCTGTTTACTCTCTCTGGATAAATCAATGAGGGATTAGTTGGTCAAACTTGACCAATTACAACGATAATGACTATGGCTATTTAAGCACACAATCAATGAATTTGGCTTTCCATTCATTTGTTGAAGTTTATTAATTTAGGAGTGGATCCCAGTGCCATCATTGGGAACTAAGGCAGATATGAATAAGTCTAGAGAAAGAAAGGATAGAACTCTGGGAAGCAATAGAGCATTTATCTGAGGGATTGTAAGAAAGGCTGGCTTGACTTCATTTTGTAAGGCAGAGGGAAGCAAGTTTATTTAGGAAGTACAGAGCATCTATTCTAAGTAATACAAAGGCATCTTAGACTATAGGTAGCTGACCCTAGAAAACATGTCTTAATCACATTCTCATGTCCGGCCTTGACTTGGACAGAAAGTATACAGTGAAGTTTCCTTACATGGACAAATGCCTGCCTGCCACATAAGAAGGCACAGAGCAGAATTAAAGGCTCATCCTTGAAATAAGTAGTGGTGGTTACTGGCTTTTCTTTCCACCTCATCTTAGGGAATTGAATGAATTATTCCGCCTTGTCAAGAAAATTGTCAGAGTAAGAGAACATTAGAGCAGGAAGGCATCTTCACCATTCCATTTCTGTAGATGGAAAAAATTGAAATTCAAAAATGAGAATTTCTTCCCCTAATGTCTCTTTTTTGTTATTGTTTTTAACAAACATTGATATGTAGTTTTTCAGCTTACAGAGTGATTCTACTTTCATTATTTTTCATTCCTACAACAATCCCGCAATGTAAATATTGTTATGATAATAAATCCATTTTATAGATGAGAAAATTAGGGTCCAGGGAGATGACATGAGACGTTATCCTGGCCTTCTCTCGCCTCATCTCTTATACCCACCAATCACTTAGTCCAGTGGAGACTAACTCTTAACTATTGCTCAAATGTTTTCATGTTTGGATATTCCCACCACTCCTGTTACAGACCAAACTGCCGTATATTTTTTTCTTGATCACAGCAACAGCTCATTATTGACCCACTTACAGCCAGGTTTGAGCCAGACCCCAATCCTATCTCCAAATATTTGTTAAAAAAAAAAAAAAAAAAAAAAAGAGATGATTATGTTACTGCTCGGTTTAAAACCGTCAATAAATCCCAGAGTGAGTGTCATCAATGTATGGCTTCAAAAGCTCCTTTAGATTTTCTCCCTATGGATTTAGCCTCAGACCTTACACGTTTTGTTCTCACTCTCCTCCTTTACCACAGCTATCTCCTGGTTTCTATTTTATAGCTCTCAATGGGTCAGCTGATAATGGGAGAATGACACGTAGCAGGAATGGGGACATCTCTTCCTACCTGTAGATGAATTTATTGAATTCATTGATATCTCTTAGCTAGCATGGTGCCAAATATTTGGTAGACGATCAACAAATAGTTGCTGAATGAATGGATGATTGAAAGATGGGTTCCTTTAGTTCTATTCAAAGCCAAAGTTGCAGTATCTCTACTGATGGTAAGGGGCATGATTTACTCTCCCCAGAATTCTTGACATATAATGTGATCAAAATGAAAGTTTCATTTAGGGTTTTTTTTTTTTTTTCCTCCAAACCTCTTCTAATACTCTTCAATCAGTTTAAACTTTGGAGGTGTTGGTTGGTCATCTCTCGTAGATAATATGTATATCTTTTCAATAATTTAACTTTTTAGGATACTTAATAAATATACTATTAGTCAGTTAAATCCAGTAGACATTATGAAGCTTGCATGAATAAACAATAGAAAGCCCTTTACTGAGTTTGACAGGTGTTACTGTTCAAGTCTGAAACATTTTAATGTGTGTCTGTTACATTGCAGATGAAGATTCCATTTCATCCATGATTTGAGGTGTGAAAAGAAGGACAACTTTTTCATTAGCCTTCCATCTGGTCATGGACATTTACCTTTAGCAATGATTACTGAGTTCTATTTTCTGCTGAACATATTCATGGTATGTTAATGTTTTACTCTAATCTTATCAGGAGAGAGGTTTATCAGTTTCTTAACTGACCTCCAATGTGCTTGAAAATTAGGAGTAATAAAACAAAGAAAAGAAAATTAGGAGTAATAAACACATGCAAATTAAGGACCATGTATACTGAGCAGAAAAACCTTTTGGGTTGAACAGATTTTTGGCTCACACACTGCCCGTATCATTTGCTCCATTTTATTGTTGTATTAACTTTCTTTTTTTTGTCAAAAGCATGAAAAATTTGCATCTGCAAACTATAAGAAGTATTCCCCCCCCCCCCCCCCCCTTGGTGATCTTACACCTTTGATTCGATTCTATTTACTATTTGGTTGGCATTGATATACTTTTAATAAGCATTTATTTTCACCCCCAAAATGTTGGCTAGCTATGCTAGGCTTGAATAGTCCTCTTTTGATGGTACTCTCACAACTAGTGGAGGTGAGTGACAGGAAAAGAGGATAAGGATGGGACCCTTGGAGGGCATGAACTGAACATCGAGCACTGTGACAGTCCTGCCTGCACATCAGCCGGGCCCGCTTGATTCCTGACGAGGATTCTCTTTGACTGGGACGGTACTGTGTCGGAGAGATAGCAAATCTGGGTGTGGAGCCTACCCCTGGTGCGGCCGGTGTGTTTTAGGAGGTAGCCTGTGTTGTGGCAGAGTCCAAGTATCAAGAAGCGTGGCTCCGTCGTCTTGATGAGTAAATAGCCCAAATGGCAGGAAGCCACTGCTAGTCTTACTCGGCCTGTGTCCGTTCGTGCGCTAATTCTGAAAGAGCAAAGGAGTATTTTGTGATAGCCGCTTCCTCAACACTACCTCCGGTCCAGACTGTGGGGTAAGAATTGAGCGATTTCCCTAACTGAGGTCCACTGACGTGGCCATGACTGTGCTGTGGGACTGATCATTTTTGGCGCCTGCTGCACAACTCTAATCTGCTCGCCACCTGCTCTAAGCTCAGAAGGACCGCACGGCAGCCGAGACACCCCATTTCGAGTTCTGCCCTCTTCCGCGGCATTTCCGATTGGCTGGCGGTTGTTGTCTACCTGCCCCAATTTGAGTTTCTGAACCCTAATTTACCTCCTTACTTCAAACCATGCCAGAACTTTATTGTATTCTAAAATGCCATTCGATTCCACTATTTATTGGGATCCTCATGTACATGCATCCCCTAGGATGACTGCTGCCACCTGGGTCTTGCACTGAGACTTTCAAACGACCTGATACTCAAATACTGGATCTTGGATCTTGTCCCTTTGGATCTTCTTATCTAGCCCCTCCCCTCCTCCCGCCAAGTTTGTGGCTGCAATTGCATCAGTTACCCTAGTCCCTGTTCCGAGGAATTAGATACCTCTGCCTACTTTTCCTCTCCCTCCTCCCATATTCCTAAATACCCATCCTGTCTGGTGCCCAAGGTGTGCTATTAGTGTGCTTGGTTTGTCCATTGATTTGTAGGTGACAGATACGTGTCAAATGGATTTGTCCCCAGAGAGCAAAAAATAATTTGTTCTAGAAGCAAGGAAACGTTTGGGAGCCTTGGGCCGGAATGGAGCTTTCAGTAGCCCATGAACTTTCTAATCTTACTTTTAATGTATAAGCTTCTCTTACCTGTCACAGGCTTGCTGCCATCAGAGGCCTTGTTATTATATGTCAGAACTTTAACAACTCAGGGTTAGCAGCGGAGTAAAGTCATAGTCCAGACAGAAAAATTAAGCACGGGACCCTTGGATGTGAGAAAGTGGTAGGGCATAAAGTGTCACAGGCTGTTTGAAAAGCCCCCATCCGAATGGGTGTAGATGTGGTCTGAGAAGCAATGACTTGTGCCTGCACATGATGGGCCCTGCGAATGACACCAGGGCAGGGCGGTGACCAGGCAAGTGGGTTGTGGCATTGTTTTGAATGGAACGATCCTTGAGGTAGGTTCAGGAGGCCTGGTGATTTCAATTCCTGGGAAAGATGCAAGCAGATTGCTGCAGGTTGTAAGTGATCTGGAAGTTTCAGGAGAAAACTAAAGACCATGGAATATGCCCTTGTTTATTGGAAGGTGCTGTAGGTTGCATTTTTTAATTTTGTGCTTAATGTGGCTATCAATTTCTTGTTCCATGCCCATAGACGGAATTAAGAAACTTAAGTCATTTTTTTCTAGTTTAGACTTTCTGAAAGTGAGTTCCAATACCTGTGTCAATAGGTTGCTTGTAAAAATACTGACTTCTTTGACCCACCTGAGACCTACTGAATGAGAATATTGTGGCATCTGTGAATCTGTCCTGGGTCTTACATACTCCGAAAATTGAGAATAGATTTTGAAGACCATTTAGTTTTGTTCACCAGGGCGAGCTTCTGAGAACCTTATATATATAACATATAGAATGGGCCCTGTTTAGAATAAGAAATCAATGAAAAAATTTTAAAACACTTTTGGGTATGGGGAAATGCTTTTACACTATGAATATACTTCTGGCCTTCAGGGATTAGAAGGGTAGTCCCTTGGGGTGCCTGGGTGGCTCAGTCGTTAAGCTTCTGCCTTCCGCTCAGGTCTTGATCCCAGGGTTCTAGGATCGAGCCCCGCATCGGGCTCCCTGCTCGGCGGGAAGTTTGCTTCTCCCTCTCCCACTGCCCCTGCTTGTGTTCCCTCTCTCGCTGTGTCTCTGTCAAATAAATGAATAAAATCTTAAAAAAAAAAAAATAGAAGGGTAGTCCCGAAGTCTACTGAGGGGAGGGCATGACCAGGCTGGTAGATAGGGTAGATGATAGAAGGTCCACTGGGAACATCCTGGGGAGCCAAGGGAGCTCAGAAGGTCTTTAGGAATTGGAGAGACAACCAAACTGGTGTTCATTCTTTAGATTTCTATTGTTAGGGCTTGCCAGTGATGAACCTTGAAGCAACTTGCCTTGTATTAAATTTTTAACTGGCTTGCTCAGGATTGTTTGAGGGTTGAATGGAGCAATTTGCACCAGAAATTATTGTCCATGAATTTCTTCATTGAGGAATTCAAATTCCTTAGAATTTGAGACTTGAAAAGGGAGTAGAGCCATGTAGCTGGGATCTTGGCCCTGAAAACAGGGTTATGTGTCTATTTAATGACAGAAAAGTCTCACGTGGCTGAGGGGTGATTATCTACATATGCTCGATGCAAATATGGTAGTCACTCGTTACTGAGGGGCAATTTCAACTTATTAAAATTAAATAATATTAAAAATTCTGTTCGTTAAGTCCCACTAGCACATTTCAAGTGCTCGGCAGCCATGCATAGCTGTCACACTGGGTAACGCGGATGTTGCAGAACATTCTACTGGTCAACACTAATCTAGAAGAACTAGACTTGGTGAGGACGAGAAGCAGAAATGTCTTTATCTACTGGAAGATACTGTCCGGTACAGGGTGGGGAATGTGGACTGGGAAAACAAAGGTAGCCTTGGTGTCAAAAGGGTAAGATCTAATTCTGGGTGTACTGGGTTTGGTTATTTTTAGACTGTAAAAACTGAACCAACTCTGTAGTGTATTTCCAATTTATGTCTGGGCCAATTCCCAGGGTGAATTCCTGATGCTGCCCTGATTCTGAGTTGGGTTTCCTTGTTTGGAGGGGTAGTAGGGGGTAAATTGGCATAGTGGCCCACCAGGGAATGTACCTATTAATGTAACAGGTGGCTTGTCTTGTTAAGTTGCCAGTCAGGAAGTGGACCTTCATATTTTGGTTAGAAGAGCTAAGTCCCCCCTGGAGGTCCATGTAAATGCTAATCTATCCAAAGAATGCAGCTTCCAGAAGGACCGGAAGGAAGCCAGGTGCTTACTTCATTCAAGCAACCCAAGCAGAGAATGCAGGTACTGAGTCTCTGGAGCTGGGCTTAGCAAGCCAAAGCCTCCAATCTACAGGAAGACAGAATCCCAGGGAAGTTGGACCAGACAGAATTCTCAGTGATCGTGAGTGTGTGGAAAGAAGAGTGGAAGAAATACAGGAGGGTGAGCCAGATGTTTTTTAGCAAAAATAACTCTCTTTGTTTTTGCTCAGAGTCTCCTTTCTCCCCCAGCCTCTGATATGAATCCATCTGAAAGGGGCTGGGTAGGGGGAGGGATGTGGCACCTGAGAGTCAAAGCCAGCCTTTTCCCAGCTAACTAAGGCTTTTTCTTCTCGGGCCAAATTTGTCTGACAGCCTCATTCTGTATGAGTTCTTTCCCACGAGGCTCTTCAGTTCCTGAAGCAGTCTCCTGGCAGACCCACCCTACCAGGCAGCCAGACACAGCTGAATGTCAGTAGCAAGCGTCGCAGCTGGGACTCCCGCTCTGATGAGATTTATTGGCAGCCTGTCATGTGCCAGGAACTTTCGGGGATATTATTTAGTTGATTCCTCATCATAAACCCAGGAGAGAGGAACTGTCCTCTCTATTCCACCAAGAGCTGCACTGAGATTCTGAGAAGTCAAATAACTTCCTTGAGGTCCTCGAACCATATTGCTGGATAGAGGATTTGAACCTGGTTATATTTGATATCAAAGCCCACTTGTGTTTCTGCTATTAAACTACATTGTCCATGGGGACCTAATGGCCCTTGAGATTTGAGGCCTAGCTCTTTTCACTCTAGGACTCTGTGCTTGTAGGAAGGAGAGATTGTGCATGGCAAGATCTGATGGCTAATTTTATATGTCAGTTTGATTGGGCTGTGGGGTGGCCAGATATTTGGTCAAACACTATTCTGGGGGTTTCTGCCAGGGTGTTTAGGGTGAGCTTAAAATTTGAATCAGTAGAGTAAAACAGATTAATAATGGGGTGGGCCTCGTGCAATCAGTTGAAGGCCTGAATAGAACAAAAAGACTAGCCTCCCTGAGTAAGACTGTCTTCAGACTTCCTCTGCAAAATTGGCTGTCCTGGATCTTCAGCCTACTGACCCACACTGCAGATTTGGACTTGCCATCCTCCATGATCACATGAGCCAATTCCTTATAATAAATCTCTTTATAGAGAGATATGTACATCCTATTGGTTCTGTTTTTCTGGAGAACCCTGACCAATAAACATGGGCTGGAAGGAGAGTGAGGCTCCTCCGCATTGAATAAGACCCAGGAGACTGAGTCTTGACAGGGACTCTTACCCATTAGTTACTATAAATACTTTTCAAAGCACTTAAAATTAAAATTTTGGACATTTAGAAATTAAAAGGAATGAGAAGAAATGATTTCAGATGGGAACCAGGCATGAATCTCTTTTGCCTAGGCATCTTTTCCCATGTAGGATATTCAGCATTTCATGAAGCTGACCCAGATTTCTACAGATAAAATTTGCAATGATCATTCAAGCCAGAGAACAATCTTACTTTGTGTGTATAAAACTTCAGTAAAGATTGAGTAAACAGGGGATAAAAGTTCCTTAAAAATTCAGCAGATGAGAGAGCAACTGGAGCAGATTTGGAAAAAAATCATCCAATTTACAGATGGGTCAACACAACCTCAACTGTGAGCCAGGCCTCTGGTGGGAGCTGTGAGCAAAGCTCTCCTGGTGACTCCTTTCTCAGCAGCTTCCCTCTGCTTGTGGTGTTGACTGGGATCGCTGTAGTGGGCCACTGACATCTCTCTGTCTCTTTGTGGGTTGTCTGCAAGATGTACCACAGTAATCTGCTATTGGCCATTCTCCATGCTCCAATGCTCAGATCAGTCGCTTGGAAAAGATTGGGAGAAAACCTAAAGTTTATACTCCTATCACATCCAGATGCTTGACCTAAGCTGGTGAAAACGACAGCATAGAAGAAAGTTTGAGCCAAAAACTCAGTAGAAATTGATAGATTTACACGAGCTTTGTCATGTGGCTTGTAAGTTTTGGAAACCCAAGTTCTAAGCATTCCTCAATAATGGAAGCCAATTAACTTGATAACTCAGAGCATTCTGAGCAATTTTTTAATGTCATTTTTTTCCTTCCTAGATCTTAATATTTTCAATAATGTCATTTTTTTTCTTCCTAGATCTTAATGTTTTCAAGTTCGTGTAGTAGTTTAGCCATAGGTCTTACAGTACGGGTATGTGCATGTTGGAGCCTGTCCTTGCTCTTTTGTTTTCTTTATTTCATGAATATGGTCATGCCAGGCCCCTCATATTACCCCAACCATCGTCTAGCCATTTGGATTCATAGCTTAGACTGGGGCAGCTTACTCCAAGCAGCGACCTACTTAAATGATTTCCTTGAATATTTCTAGGTTAACCAGTGAGGATTTAAGTCAGCTTTAGAAAACAACAACACAGGTGGAAGCTATTAGAGATTTTGAAGAGGAATTAAAAAAAAGAAAGTCTCACTTTAAATATATTATAAAGGGAAGAGAAAATTGCAGATTTCCATGTTTGGCTCGATACATTTTTTTTTTTTCCCCATGGAGATTTAGTTATAAATGGTATTGAGGATCTGTATTTGAGAAGCTTAAATGAATCCTTATTAAAGCAGAGTGCATTTTCACATGCAACGGACTGGTGCATATGGTTAGAACACAGCCCATGTATTAAATCAGAAGAGTTTATGTAAAGATCTGGATTGTAGATGTATCTGAGGGATGGATATCTTTGATGCGAACTTCCTCATCAAGCCTTGCATCCAATCCCTGAGCCAGCCCTGTTGCTTCTGTCCTCAAGTCTACCCATCTGTCTCTGTTTCCACTATACCACTCAGTCCAGTTATGATCATCTTTCCAGTTAGGCAACCGACTCCTGACATGTGGCTTGGCTTTTGCTCCCCCTCATCAGTCATTTCTCTACAGGGTTCAGAAACACTGCTGGGATTAAACTATAAACTGCTTTCCACAGCCCCAGCCTATGTGGCCCCTTCTCTGCCCCTCGGCGTCCTTCCTCACTATCCTCCAGCCTACTTCACTCCTCAGGCCTTTAGACGCGGTTCCCTCTACCACAGGGCACCCCACCGAACACACACATTCTTGCTCTCTTTCTGACTAATGGGTGAGCGCCTTCTTACCCTTTAGAGGTTAGCTTAGATGTCACTTCCCTGAAGTCTTCCCTGATCATTCAATTTATTTCCTTAATAGCACTCAGCACACTTTGTACTTATTAAATGAAATTATTTTATTCACTTGTTTGTCTGTGCATGTGTACTCCACGTTCCTTGACTATAGGACAACGCTGCCTTGTTCAGTGCATCAGTTTGGCACCTGGAATGTGGAGGGTGCCCAATAATTATTTGTGGACTGAAAAATTTATAACACTGACAGATGAGGAAGTAGTTAATTGTTTTTAATGAAGGACTCACCAGATGATCATACTTTGGGTTACCAAATGACCGTACTTTAAATGATGATCACACTTTGGGTCATTTAACATACTTCATTCACATAAATATAATTCATAGACAAAATTTTAAGAGTCTATCTGTGATAAAAGATGAGGTGCACCTGAAATTTTGTGCTGAGTTGGAACTTTGACTTTTCTTTTTTTAAAATATATGTACATTTCCTAATTTGAAATGTACATTAATTTCTGATTGATTTTCTGTTAGGCGTGGCTTCTAATTACTATCTTCTATCCTAATTTATAGTATATATTTATAATTAAATGCACTAGAGGAAATGCTACTTAAAACAACTCAGAATTATTTCGCCAATACAGTTATTAGTCAGAACAACTTTCACCTCCTGCATCTGTGGATGGTGTATTTGGATGTTCTTGGGTTTCCTAGGGGCAGATCATACTTAGCTCCTCTTTCTTTGTAGGATTTTACAACACAGAAGAAACCTAGGTTGAGATGAAATAATGAAAAAATGATTTGGAGAGTTATGTTCTCTGTTACTTAGACTTAAAAAAAACCCAACAACCTCCCCTTTCCCCCCTACCCCCCCTGAAAAAAAACACCCCAGCTCCTGTGTATATTTAAATCCTCAACTTAGAGATTTGTTTGAAGTCTAATTCCCAATCCAGTCTTAGGAGTCTCTGGCTTCTGTTGTGAATGTTGGACTGGCACAGTTTCTGTGTGCATTACTTATGCCTTCCTTGGGGTCTGAACTGAAAGCCTCGTGGATTTAGAGATGGATTAATGCTGGCATTTGGGGTATTACAGATGGAACACTCTGGAACTATATTTCAAATAAGTACAATGCGTGTATTTCATTTGTCTTCTATGGTTCGTGAAGGTGAAAGGGAAAAAATATTCTGCTACTTCTGTTGAAACTAAATTAGAGAAGTTATGTGACCATGATTTTAAGGGTTTGCGTTCACACATTTGTATTAATAGATTTCTCATAATCAACTAAATTAATTCTTTTGGCTAAAATGTTTTAATATGCTTTTTGCCCAAATCTCTTACTTACTGAAAGGCAGACAGGGTTATCAGCTAATTGTGTTTCTTCACAGGCTTGGCTGAGCTATTCAAATGAGCCATAGACCTACTTATTTTATTAGACTAAGTATTCAAATCTGATTAATATTTGGACAGTGTTTGGTTAGTGGTAAGAAAAAGAGTTTTGAAAATTAGCCCTGTCATATTTTAGGAAGCAGTTTAAAATTTTTTTTAGTACGATAGCCTCTAAACTGTCTTCACAGAGCGACTCGAGAATTAGCTGAATTTAAAATCTGCCCCCAGTTAGTTAGGAAAGACGGCTGAAATACACGTGCATGTGGTGTGGTTTTGTGAGAAAGATCTAGTCATGGAAATCCAGAGGTATGGATTCAGATCCTGGCTCCACTATATGTACTAGGGTGAGTGACGTAACTGCTCTGAGTTTTAGTTCTCTCGATTGTAAAATGAGGATGATCCTACCAACCTCAGAGACTCATTCCAATCGAAGGAGAGGCCTATGTGAAAGTGCCTAGCAAAGAGAAGTGCAGGATGTAAAGGAAGGGATGGAGTGGGAAGTGAAAGGATGGAGAAGAGAAGGGACAGAGAACACTTGCTTTATTCGAGAGTGGAGATCTGGTGGGCATTCTAGATTCTTCTGTCTTCTTCCCCCCTTCAAGCTCCCCTAAAACTCCTTTTCAGCTCCCGGCTGCTCCAGTTCTTTTTTTCTTCCCTGCCCTGTTTCCTTTCAGTGGCTCATGTTTTTTTCCTCCTGTCAATGGCTGGTCGTCTCTTCTCATACAACACGGGTGGGTCTCGCCTCTTCTCTAGTTCTTGGGCTTGCTCTTTCTCAAACTTGCATGGTACCGGCCCTGAGCAGTGAGGACAAAGCACTCAGGGTTTTCCCTGGTGAGGGGACATGGGGAATCCTGGGCATGCGCAAAGGCTGCCTTCCTCATTTTCCTGTCCTCCTCTTATTTATTTATTTTTTAAAATTCAAACTAGAACAATGTGACCTACTTAACTCTTTACAAGCTGCTGGCTGTTTAGTAAGTGGGTAACTGAGAGGGTTTGGGGCAGAGATGCCCAACAGAAAGATAATGGAGCCACAAATGTGAACCACGTGTGTAATTTAAAATTTTCTGCTAACTACATGAAAATAAAAAGTAGAAAGGAATTAATTTTAACAATATTTTGTACTTAACTCAATGTATCCAAAATATTTATCATTTCACTATGTAATCTATTATAAATTATGAATGACATATTTTGCATCTTTTGGGGGCACATTTTGTTTTGAACTAACCATATTTCAAGTGCTCAGGAGCCACATATATCCAGTGGCTACTATATTGTACAGGGCAGGTTTAGACAGGTTCTCTTTCTCTCTTTTAACGCTGTGCAAGAATTTTAGGAATAAGATAAATCATCTCTCCCAAATTCTCCGTATCAGGAAAGTGGTACACAGGAAGGCAAAGTAAATTGTCTAATGTTATTGTCCACCTGGTTGTTGCCACAGTCTGAACTTGAACTCCGTTCCCTTGACTCTATTCATTGTTTTTTCTAGTTAAACATCTAACTTACAGATTCCATTTAGAGGTAAAGATATAGAGAGGGAGACAAACCATAAGAGACTCTTAACTCTAGGAAACAAACTGAGGGTTGGGGGAGGGGAGAGGGGGGTGGGGGGATAGGGTAACTGGGTGATGGGCATTAAGGAGGGCACGTGAGGTAATGAGCACTGGGTATTATATGAAATTGATGTGTCACTGAACTCTACATCTGAAACTAATGATACACTATATGTTAATTAATTGAATTTAAATAAAATAAGATATAAAAAAGATATAGAAGCTCAGATAAGTGAAGTCACAGTACATCTCACTGGGAGGAATTGAAAAATTCCTCAAAGAGTAAAATGACAAATTCCTGACAGGATTATGTGACAGGGTGGGTAAGGGACCGGCTCCATTAATACCATAAGGAAAAATTCTTCCAAATTTTGTTGAAAAAGAAAGCTGGTTTGCCAGGGGGAAAAAAAGTCTTTATAAAAATCTCTTTGTATTTCAACTTTAAATTGGTATTAATGATTCATAGTGCATAGCTCCATGCCTGGCCCATAGAATCTCTCACAAATATTTGCTCAATTTAAGCACTTAGTAAAAAGAATAGAAAATTAAAACTAGAATAAATATTAGAAGCCATTTAGTTAGACTATGATGGTAAAGTGCCCAGTAACTCAACAAATTTTAGTATTTCCCCCCTCCTTTTAATGTTTCAGATGAGAGAAGTGACTTTCCCAAGGTCACACGGCGGCTAATTTATAGAATCCAGGTCTCTGTAGACCGCCTCGTGATTTTTTTAAAGACATGATTTCAGCTCCTCTGATCGGACAGAAATGAACATAGAGCTAAGCCATGTCTTGTGAACGGAGGAAGCTTGGGACCCTCAAGATACGACGTCTAAGCTGGAAATTTGGGAAAGCATTTACAGAGATAGAGACCTATCTGTTTCTTGAGAGTGCTATTAAAAAGCTAGGGGAATGCAATTATTCTGGCCTTGTTCTGGTGCTCTGGTATTTTTAGAATTTCCCCATGAACCCCTCCCTTGAGGAGCATGCTGCACTTGGCACATGCAGGTACCTCAGGACGCCTTCCGCAAATGCAGCTGACGACATGACGGGACATCTGGACGTGTGTGTATCTGCGAAAGCCCAGGTGCTCATTCAAGACACTCTTGCCTTTTGACTCTGGAGTTTGACTAATTCTTGCCCTCCTTCTTGAGCCTGCACAATTCCAAGCACTGAAGCTGGGCAACTGTCGGGAGGGAGTCATTTCTGCCCGAACATACTGCTAGGCCCCAGACTGCGGTTGTTCAGCACGGACCCTGGGTTCCAGATACTCGAGGGTATGTGTGTGGAGGTGAGGGCTATGGCAGCAAGGGCTGCGAAGCGGCATCCACGCGGAGGAATGTGATGAAATCAGGACACCGTATAACTTGGTGTAGCCCAGTGATGTTGCTCGGAGAAGTGAGGTGGAAGAAAATATCCCTAGGATAAAAAAGAACAGGATGAGAAATCCTGGCTAAAAAACCAGATATGGATTTTTCCTTCCCGGACAGATTGTTAAATAGGCTTTACTTGTTCAGTGGGGTCTGGTAATGAAAGCTGACAGGATATTAAGGTTATTTCAGGTTCTACTGTCTCCCAGGGTCACAAAAGCCTTCTGTTATGCATGCTAATCCACCTCCGCATTCCCGCCAGGAGCTGCCCAAGTAGGGCAATCGGTTTAGTATGTACCCTTCCCTTTACAGTTTAGTTGAGAGGCAAAACCTACCAGTTAGCAGAGTATGTATTGAAAATCCAGGGCTGTTTTTCTATTCTCAAGATAGAGCACCAAAATTTGTGATTAATAAATGATGAATTCATCTGCTATTTCCTCAGAAATGCAGAGGAAGAGGAAGAGAGCCGTACCCCCCTTTCCTTTTTGGCAGGTGCTTGTGTGCCACTGTGTCCGTGTATGAACCTGCACGGTGCGTTGAGCATCACAGACTGGAAGTACTGGTGGGCTTCTGCAAGCGCAGCTCATACGCTGTCTTCCCCTCTCTTCAGGCATATCATTTTCTTATTCTCAGACTTCTCCCAACTATCCCATTAGCTGTTGGAGGGGAACAGCATCACAAAGAAAACACTGGAGATGTAATTAAATCTTGTTCAAGAGGAGATTACAGAAGTGTGATTCTAGAACGAATCCATTAGCAATTGCTGTGTGTCCCCACCAACAGACTTTACTCTGGACGGTTCCTTGAAAGAGATTATAAACTGCTTACGAGTATAGAATAACCAGAACAACCTACTTGGGGTGTTGTTGTTATTTCAACCTGAAGCTGATGTATTCTGCACAACCAATGACAATAGTGGAAAAAGCAAGAACTTTAGAATTTATTTGATTGGGTTAGGATCCCAGGTTCACCACCTACTAAATACGGACCCAGGAAATTGGCTAATCTCTCTGAGCCCCAGTTTCCCCATGTGTAAAATGGGAATAATTGTGCCCATATCTTAGGATTCTTAAAAAGATTAATGAGATATGCACAATGTTTGGCTCTATAATTGGTGATCTATTACTATGGTGATAATGAATACAAACCAAAAATCCAACACAGTTCTAGTGAATTGTTAGCACCTATTGTCCGCTTGTTGAGCCTTGGTGAAGTTATACCAGAGTAAGAATGCTATATGCCCAAACCTAAGTGATCAGCACAGAAGACAAAAATACCTCTTTTTACCCACATTTATCTTTGAGCAAAGCTATGAAAGCAAGTTCCATTCTCTTTTCTTTTGAGAAAAGCAAAATGTATTCACTCTAAGTGGCTATTAGAGGGCCAATCTCTGTACAGCCCATTCTATATAATAGGTACTCAAAACTCATTCACTCTGTAATGGCTTAATATTTTCTGTATAGTGACTAGTGGTGGTGTAGGCTCCTAATAAAACATTATATCAGCTCTTGAACCTCTGAATCTTTGAAGCAGATGTTTTCCTAACATTCTGTAAATACTCCAATCATCTCAAACTGCTGGGATTTCACCTTTGTCCCATTTTTAGAAATGTGCCCATTGAGTAATGGGCCTGTCTAATCTGTTTGACGTTTATTGGTGCTCCAAGTGTAGCAAGGTTGGGAGATGTAGCAGAGTACATTCTAAATAAATCAACAGAGGAAAGCAAACTAAATCACAGGGGGAAATTACAGCGTCCAAATCATTTATACACTGGTGATTACCATTTCACCTGGGTCCAACTGATGTCACACGAGAGTCTCCAAAGCCCTAAGAATCATTCATCAATCCGACTAAACCTGCTCATCCATGGTTCCACACTGAAATCAACCAGTGTGGTGGAGACTTACAATAGTCTAGGGCAGGAAGATTAATTAGTAATGAGAAGGAACATGTGGAGAAGAAAATGGACTGGGTTTGAGGGTTTCTGGCACCACTTTGGCTGTCAGTTAGCTGTGTGAATTTAGGGGGAGTCACGTTACATCTCTGGGCCTCAGTTTCCCTAACAAGAAAATGTATGTAGATCTATGTGTGTATGTGTCTTTGGAAGTGTGTGTGTGTGTGTGTGTGGGAAATTGACTGTGATTTTCATAGTTCGAAAAGGACCAGAATCTCTATTTCAGATGATATGTAACTCAAAATTCAACATCAAAAACTGATAAAAGCAGTATTAAATGTTTGGAGAAGGGGACCCAGAGCAGACTGGAATTCTACTCATATCCTATGGCAGCTCTAAATAGATTTTCACAGATACCTAGAGTTCTCTGGACTGTGTGGTTAAATGATCTGTAAGGCCTTACCAACTCCAATTTTAGTTAGGTCTGTGAAAAAATCACCCCCACAGATAAAATGTTGGACTTGTGCATTGACGAATCTCTCCGAGCCCCAGTTTCCCCATGTGTAAAATGGGAATAATTCTACCTATATCTTAGGATTCTTAAAAAGATAAATGAGATATGCACAATGTTTGGCTCTATAATTGGTGATCTATTAATGGTTACTGTGGTAATAATGAATATGAACAAAAAATCCAACACAATTCTAGTGAATTGTTAGCATCTATTTTCTGCTTGTTGAGCCTTGGTGACATTGTACCAGAGTAAGAATGCTATATGCAAGTCAACTTACTAATTTTAAATGTATTAATTTGCAAATTATGCAATTTATCAAATTATTAAAATAGTTTAGCTTCAAGTCTCAAGAGTCAGTGGTTTAAGGTCCTGTATTTTTTACTAATTTACAGTCTGGATTAATATAAACGCCTCTTGTGTTTTACTTCTGCCGCTGTTATTATTGTAACGATTGGCCAAATTGCATTGCTCATTCTAAACTGTAAGCTCCTTAGAGAGTCTGCTTCCAGTTAGAATGGGGAATGTCCCAAGAAACTGTTGCTCTCATCCTAACAATGAAAAAAAGTCAGATCACCTACAAAATCATAGATTTGTTTCTAACCCATTAGGGACTTGAGGGATTCAAAGAAGCCTAGATGAACCAAATTCCAGAAAATTCAGGTACTTCCTAGGAGAGTAGAGAGAGACCCAGAGGTGCCTTCATCCTGGTGGAAGAGCAGGAGGTGAAGGGAATCTGGCATGGATTGGAGTAAGGAAAAACTAAGCAAACTTTTAAAGAAATTTTAATAGTTGAATTTGGGGTAGCACAATGGATCGGGATCCTGGGGACTCTGGGCACGGAGCAAGTCTGTATCTCCTCATCGACTCTCTCCCATGAGGTCTCACCAAGTGTACAGGGTAGATGATGAAGACAAGAAGCAGAGCAGGAGAGATGAATGGGATAACTCTGAGCACAGGAGTTCCTCACCAAGTGTCAATTTGAAGACCACTGAAGACTGGGGGTTAGGCAGCAGGGCAGAGGGAGATCTCCCAGGCACAGAAAGCTGGGGGGTGGGGCTGAAGAGCAAATTAAATTCCCTAGTAATTTAAAACTAGACAATGGGGGGTGCTTGGGTGGCTCAGTTGTTAAGCATCTGCCTTTGGCTCAGGTCATGATCCCAGGGTCCTGGGATCGAGCCCCGCGTCGGGCTCCCTGCTCGGAGGGAAGCCTGCTTCTCCCTCTCCCACTCCCCCTGCTTGTGTTCCTGCTCTCACTCTCTCTCTCTCTGTCAAATAAAAATCTTAAAAAAAAAAAAAAACAAAACTAGACAATGGGCTGTAAAACACAAAGAGATCTCCAGAGTCTCACAGCTTCTCAGATTTCAAGCCCAGCTGAAAGGAAGTCCCCACTCTGCCCACAAAACTTATAAAATCAATGGTGAACTGAATATGATTGTAAAAAAAAGATGAGACCCCACTCAGCTAATGGTTAGATTGACCTAAGCACACAGTACTACTAGCCTGACAGAAGAAGAGAGATGTCCTTTCTGGGGTGATGGGGTGTTGCAAATATTATATCTTTAAAAATATTTTTTAATTGAAGTGTGGTTGACATACAGTGTTACATTAGTTTCAGGCATACAAAATAGTTGATTTGACGAGTCTGTAGGTTATGCTAGGCTCACCACAAGTGTAGCTACCATCTGTCACCATACAGTGCTGTATACAATATCGTTGACTGTATTTTCCATGCTGGACCTTTTATCCCTGTGACTTATTCATTCCATAACTGGAAGCCTCTACCTCCCATTCTTCTTCACCTATTTTGACCATCCCCCCATCCCTCTTCCCTCTGGCAACCATCAGTTTGTTCTCTGTACGTATGGGTCTGTTTCTGCGTTTCATTTGTTGTTTAGATTTCAAATATAAGTGAAATCATAGGATATTTGTCTTTCTTTGCCTGGCTTATTTCACTTAGTATAATACCTTCTAGGTTCATCCATGTTGTTACAAGTGGCAACATCTCATTCTTTTTTTTTGGGTAATATTCTTTATCCATTCATCTATCAATGGACATTTGGGTTGCTTCCATATCTTAGCTATTGTAAATAATGCTGCAATAAACATAGGGGTACATATAACTTTTTCAATTAATGTTTTTGTTTTCTTTGGGTAAATACCCAGTAGTAGAATTACTGAATCATATGGTATTTCTCTTTTAACTTTTTGAGAAATATCCATACTGTCTTCCACAATGACTGCACCAGTTTACATTCCAACCAACAGTGTAAGAGTGTTCCCCTTTCTCTACATCCTCACCACCACCTGTTATTTCATTTTTTTTGTTGTTGTTGTGGTGGTGTTTTTTTTTTTTAGCCATCTGACAGGTGTAAGGTGATAGCTCATGTGGTTTTTATTTGTGTTTCCCTGAGGATTAGTGATGTTGAGCATCTTTTTATATGTCAGTTTGCCATCTGTATGTTTTCTTTGGAAAAATATCATTTGGGTCCTCCGTTTTTAATTGGATTATTTGTAGGGGTTTTGGAGTTGAGTTGTACAAGTTCTTTATACATTTTGTATTTAACCCCTTATTGGATATATTATTTGCAAATATCTTCTGTCATTCATTAGGTTGCCTTGTCTTCTTGTTGATGGTTTCTTTCATTGTGCAAACGCTTTTTATTTTGATGTAGCCCCAATAGTTTAATTTTGCTTTTGTTTCCCTTGCCTGAGGAAACATATATAGAAAAATGTGGATAAGGCCAATGTCAAAAAAATTACTGCTTATGATTTCTGCTAGGAATTTTATGGTTTCAGGTCTCACATTGAGGTCCTTAACCCATTCTAGGTTTATTTTTGTGCATGGCATAAGAAAGTGGTCCAGGTTCATTCTTTTGCATGTAGATGTTCAGTTTTTCCAGCACGATTTAATGAAGCGACTGTCATTTCCTCATTGTATATTCTTGCCTCCTTTGTTGTAGATTAATTGAATATAAGTATGGGTTTATTTCTGGGTTCTCTATTCTCTTCCATTGACCTATGTGTCTATTTTTGTGCCAGTACCACACTGTTTTGATTACCACAGCTTTGTAGTATATCTTGAAATTGGAGATTGTGATACCCCCAGCCTTGTTCTTCTTTCTCCAGATTGCTTTGGCTCTTCAGGGTCTTTTCTGGTTCCCCACAAATTTTAGTATTATTTGTTCTAGTTTTGTGAAAAATGCTGTTGATATTGTGATAGGGATTGCACTGAATCTGTAGATTGCTCTGAGTAATATGGACATTTTAACAATATCCTTCCAATACATGAGCATAGAATATCTTTCCATTTGTTTGTGTCATCTTCAATTTTCTTCATCAGTGGTTTACAGTTTTCAGAGTACAGGTCTTTCACCTCCTTGGTTAAGTTTTTTCCTAGGTATTTTATTCTTTTTGGGGTAATTGCAAATAGACTTCTTTTCTTAATTTCTCTTTCTGCTTTTTATTAGTGTATAGAAATGCAACATATATTTGTATATTAATTTTGTGTCCTACAGCTGTACTGAATTCATTTATTACTTCTAATAGTTTCTGGTGGAGTCTTTAGGGTTTTCTACATATTGCATTATGTCATCTGCAAATATTATTTATTTCAGTCTCTGTTATACTTTTATATATATAGTGTCCAACATTCAATAAAAAATTACAAGACATGTGAAGAAACTGGAAAATGTTAACCATTACCAAGAGAAAAAGATGGTAGAAGCAGATTAATACATGTCCCAGATATTAAAATTCCCAAGAAAAGGAACTTAAAATAGCCATGTAGGAGCAAAAATAGTTTTGGCAACAAATGGTGCTGGAACATCCAGGTGCAAAAAAAAAAAAAAAATCTAGCCATAGACCTTACATCCTTCACAAAAATTAACTCAAATGAATCATAGCCCTAACCATAAAATGCAAAACTACAATACTCCCCAAAATAAGACAGGAGAAAACCTAGATTACCTTGGGTATGGTGATGCTTTTTTAGATATAACACCAAAGACATGACCCATGAAAGAAAAAATTGGTAAGTTGGATATTGTTAAGATTAAAAACTTCTGCTCTGCAAATGACAAGGTCAAGATAATAAGACGAGTCATAGACTGGGAGAAGATATTTGCAAAAGACACTTCTGATAAAGGGCTGATACCTAAAATACACAAATCCTAGAAGTTAACAAAAAAGAAAACAAACAACCCAATTAAAAAATGGGCCAAAGACCTTATTAGATACCTCACCAAAGAAAATATACAGATGGCAAATAAACATGAAAAGATGCTCCACAGCATGTCGTCAGAGAAATGCAAATTAAAACATTGAGATACCGCTTCCTACGAATTCGAATGGCCTGAATCCTGAACACTGACAACACCAAATGCTAGTGAGGATGTGGAGCAATAGGAACATTCATTCATTGCTGGCAAGAATGCAAAATGGTTCAGCCACTTTGAAAGACAATTTGATGGTCTCTCATAAAGCTAACATACACTTACCATGCAATCCAACAATCACACTTCTTGTTATTTACTCAGAGGAATTGAAAACTTATGTCTACACAAAAGCCTTCACATGAATATTTATAGGAGCTTTATTCATAATTGCCTAGAAGCAACCAAGATGTCCTTTAGTACGTGAATGGGTAAATAAGCTGTGGTATATCCAGACAATGGAATATTATTTAGTACTGAAAGGAAATGAGTTATTTTTTTTTTTTTAAAGATTTATTTATTTATTTATTTGAGAGAGAGAGCACAAGAGGGGGGAGCGGGAGAGGGAGAAGCCGACTCCCTGCTGAGCAGGGAGCCCGATGCGGGACTCGATCCCGGGACTCCAGGATCATGACCTGAGCCGAAGGCAGTCGCTTAACCAACTGAGCCACCCAGGCGCCCAGGAAATGAGTTATTAAGCCATAAAAAGACATGGATGAATCTTCAATGCATATTACTAAGTGAAAGAAGCCAATCTGAAAAGTCTATTGCATGATTTCAAATATATGACACTTTACAAAAGGTAAAACTATGGATATAGTAAAAAGATCAGTGATTACCAGGGTTGGTGGTAAGAGGGATGAGTAGGAAGAGCACAGCAGATTTCTAAAGCAGTGAAAATACAATGTATGATGTTTAATGATGGATACATGCTATTATACATTAGTCCAAACACATAAAATGTATACCAAGAGTGAACTGTAATGTAAACTATGGAGTTTGGGTGATTCTCATGTGTCAGTATAGTTTCATGAATTGTAACAAGTGTACCACTCTGGTGGGAGTGTTGATAATGGGGGAGGCTATGCATGGGTGGGGGCAGAGGGGTATAATGGAAATCTTTATATCTTTTTTTCGATTTTGCTGTGAACCTAAAACTGCTCTAAAAAATAGTCTTTAAAAAAAAATAACCATTTAATATATTAAAGTCTTAATGGAAAAGGTTGACAAGAAACATGACTACATATGGGGAATGTTAGCATAGAAATGGAAATAAAAAGAAATAAATGAAAATGTTAGAAATGACAATTTTGAATAAAGAACTTATTTGATGGGCTTAACACCATAATGCTTTGTACTACCTTTTTAAAAGTCGTTTCTCTAGAGATTACATGTTTATGTGTTATCACAATCTACCTTCAGATCATATTAAACTACTTCACAATGTAGAAACCTTACGGCAGCATAATTCCATTTATACCCCCCTTACTCTTCATGCTTATGCTATTGTATATTTCAGTGGTCAACAATTAGATTTGGATCTTTTTTATATGTATCTTTCATGGCCTTGTCTAGAATGTTCAGTCTTTCCTCAAGCACCAACACATGGCATATAGGCATAATAACCTAATGTCTTTGTCTATTAATTTTATCAGGTGTCATTTCTGGATCAGTTTTAATTGATTGATATTTTCAATCAAATTTCAATTGATAATGAATTATATTTTCCTTCTTTGCACACTGAGTAACTTTTTTTTTGAGAGTGCACACATGCATGTCGTGCACCAGCAGGGGTAGGGGAGGGGCAGAGAGCGAGGGAGAGAGAGAATTTTTTTTTAAGATTTTATTTCTTTATTTGTCAGAGAGAGAGAGCACAAGCGGGGGGTGGGGGGTGGGGGGTGAGCAGCAGGCAGAGGAGAACCAGGCTCCTTCCCCGCTGAGCAAGGAGCCCAATGCGGGACTCCATCCCAGGACCCTAGGATCATGACCTGAGCTGAAGGCAGACACTTAACCAGTTGAGCCACCCAGGTGCCCCTGCTTGCTGAGTAACATTTGATTGGATGCCCGACACTGTGAATTTTACCTTGTTGTGTTTCTGAAGATATTCTTGAGCTTTCTTCTGGAACATAGTTAAGTAACTAATTAAGAAACAATTTCTTCTCTTTAGATCTTGCTTTTAAAAGCAAGCTTTATTAGGTAGGACCAGAGCAGCATTTAGTGCAGGGTTAATTTTTTCCCCACTGCTGAGACAAGGCTCTTCTTAGTATTTTAACGTTAAGTGTCTGTCAGCAAACTTTTTCTGTAAAGGGCCGGATAGTAAATATGTTAGGCTTTGTGGGCTATCTAGTTTCACTCCCAGCTACTCAACTTTGTCACTGTATCATGAAAGCAACCATAGCAAATACATAAAGAAGTGGGTGTGGCTGTATTTCAAGAAAATGTTATTTACAAAAGTCAGTGTGGGGCTGGATTTGGCCTGGCACCATAGTCTGCCTACCCCTGCTGTAGTCCATCAACCATGATTTATGAAGTTTTCTCTTCTGGCTGTGGGAAACAGGCACTGTTCTTGGCATTGTTCCCTGGAATCCTTTTGGGTAATTTCCTCACTTTCATTTGCTCATCAGGACTTAGTGGAATATTTGAGGGGGGTCTTCTACAAATCTTGGAATTTTCCTCTCAGTGCAACTCTCTCTCCCCCCAGTACTCTACTCTATGAGCTATTGATGCTCCGGCTTCCCTGCTCTCCCTCCTCCATTTCCTCTGCCCTGCTCACCCTGGGTTCCCCTCCCTGCACCATGGTCTGGAATCTTTCTCTAGGGAGTAAGCTGGGGCACTTGCAGTTCTCACCTTCTTTGCTTCATGTCTAATATTTTGGGAGCTGGTCCTTCCAGCATTTCAGGTGGAAGGATAAATCTGGTCTACTTTTAGGTGGAAGGATATATCTGTCATTTATCTTTGCCAGACTATATAGTAATAATAGATCATGTCTATGATACATGAAGCTACTTCTCCATGTTCTTTTTCCCTAGAATTTGCAAATAGAACTTGCAATAAAAAATAATCAACATCAAGCACACAATAGATGACTTTAGCCATCTGTAAAAGTAACCCCGTCTTAGAGAATGGTTGGGAACTAAGTTATTGAAGAAGGCTTAGGCAATACCCAGGTCCAGGCAAGATCACAGTAATATATCCTCAGAAATTAAGGGTAACTGAAGAAGCCAAAAAATGATCAACTTGTCTATCTGAAGAATTTATTCATCATATTTATTTACCTATTACCTGTGAAGTTTGCCTTAGGCCCTAAATTTACAATCCCTTTGATGGCAAAGACATTTTTCTCTCTGTTTTAATCTAGCATCTAGTGTAGGGCATAAGAGTGTTTTAAAAGCTTCTCAGGTAATTCTTTAAAAAAAAAAAAAAGATTTATTTATTTATTTTAGAGAGGGAGAGAGAGAGCAAGCACCAGCGGGGAGAGGGACAGAAAGAGAGGGAGAGAACCTTCAAGTAGACTCCCCAACCCCCATGTGGAGCTCAATCTCAGGACCCTGAGATCATGACCTGAGCCAAAATCAAGAGTTGGATGCTTAACCGACTGAGCCACCCAGAAGCCCCTCAGGAAATTCTAATAAGCAGTCAGGTGATTTTAATATGCCTGCATGTTGGAGAATGCTAATTGAGTCAACATCTCATATGAGACACCTCCACCCCCTTCAAACTGTAGTAATCCACAAAAGATTTCAATAAGTATTTGACGAAGGTTCTGTGTACTTTGCACTGAACAGGTGCCCAGTATGTATGTAGTAAATATAAGGTATAGATGTTGTCCCCAAAATGCTTACCATCTAATGGGGAAACAAAACAAACACATGTGAAACAGTTGAACAAAAACACAAGCTGTAGTTATTAGCTCCTGAATGCAGTGGACTAACTATACTTTCCCTAAAAAAGAAGTAAAGCAGAAAATTGGTGCGGGCTGGAATAGTCAAGGCAGGCTGTCACAGAAGAATTGGTATTTCAATTCGAATAAAATATTTTGAAAGTACAAAGAAAATTCTTACTTGCTAGAGCCGGTTCTTTTATTCCTCATTTTAAGATGGATCAATGAAAAACTTGAGAACTACTTTACACAGCATACTCAAAGTTAATGATTTCCTCAAATGTGTTTTAATAGCTAATTTATTAGTCTCTTCAATGTCTTGAAATTCTGTTCTTGGCAATTAAAAATTTTTTTCTGTTAAAAAAGCATATGTGATACCATTATTATTACTTCATTAGAGATGAAAAGGGAGAGAGATCTGCATCTAAAACTAATTTTTCATGTTTTATTTTTTGGAAAGCCAAGAAAGTTACGCCATAAACACGTTTCCTTATTTTCAATATGTGCCTTTGTTATGGGGAACTATTTAGTTATTTTACCTAAATAGTGCTTTGTGAAAACAATTCAATCTTTGAGACATGTTTAGCTTTTCAATAAGCTTTTAGGACTGTTTGTCTGTCTGTCTGTCTGTCTGTCTATGTATATTTACTGGAAAATCAAGAGATCATTTTGCTAGGGACAGGAGAAGTTAGAGACCCAACAGGACTCCAGATCAGAAATGTGTGCAGAGCTTTCCTCCTTCCCCCATTTCCACTTCCCTCCCTAAATGCCCATTGTAAGGCTTGCACACTTATTGGGGGGCCCTTGCCTTCTCTGACAATGGTAGATGGAGGCCTTTCTAAAATAGAAGCATTGGCGCAGCACATCCTGTTCAAGGGACAGCAGTGTCTGTACTTAGAGCCTAATGCCCTGAGCAGGTGTCTGAGTTGCTTGCCCCCAAATTGCCTTTGGAGAGAAGTAAACAAATGTGGACGTCCAATGGAGTATATTTGAAACTGACCTCCGAGGCCATCTATTTTAAGCAGATTGTAATTTTGCAAAAGGCATGGCCCCATTCCAAATGTTTATTTAGTGTTGAATGGTCTCCAACTGGCTGTTTGGTCCTTTTTTTTTTTTTGATGGTGTTGAAAACATTAAGAAAGATACCAGTAATAGATGTTGGATGTGCACTCATCTTGGTGTCCAGTGATTCATCTTGCTGGGTGCCAGAACAGAAATTCCCTTTAGGGAGAGACAGGCAAATAAGCCTGGCTCCATGGCAGCTGGTTTTGTGGCAGCTATCTATTTTTTCTACCCCTCACACCCCAACATTAACCTTGTTTAGTGAAGAGCCCTCTAAGTCCCTGCCAACACAATCCTTTCTCATAGAATACATAGTACATGCAAAGCGCTGGGCTTAGCTTTCTGAACATTCTCCTTTTGTCTTCACAGTGACCATAAGAAGCAAGTGTTATTACTCTTACTTTAGAGAGAAGGAAACTGCAGTTCTGTGAGTTTGAAGTGAAGATTCGCCCCAAAGTCATTCTGATTCCAGAAGATTCTCTCATTTCATTTTATTTAATGAAAGATTTCATATTAACCAGATTTCCCCTCCCCCCATTTTGTGTCCATGCCGTAGCAGTTCCTTTTCCTCCTACCTATCCCTGGAATGAATTTTGGCTCTTGGACGGGACAAAATGAATGCCTGGGGATGAATCTTCTATTCTTTCATAAGTGGTAGCAATTTATCGTCCATGTGCAAAAGAAAGAGCCCTCTAGGGGCTCATACATGTGACCATATTTCCCTGCACATATTTAGAAAGAAAACAAACAAAAATACTTGCACATCATTCAGCCCCAGCTCACTTGCCTTTGTGCTCCAAATGTGAATTTGCCCCTAAAAGAGACATCTCTGAATAGAACCTTGGGTTAAAAAGAGCCATGGGTTAATTTAAGGATGCAGTTGACTCTGAAACTGGCCCTGGTGTGAAGAAGGGGTATTTACTCAGCCTTGTTTTCTTATGCAGTTTTGGGGATCTTTCACCAAGGGAGATGAATAGTCTGTTCTGAGACAGCTTTGTGGATTCCATCCCTAACACCTAGAGTCAACCGCAGTGGCAAACCCTTATAAATGAAAATACACCAATTGTTCCTGTGCTTGCAAGTCCCACCCTTGGTCTGTAACCATCTCGGAATGATCTGTGCAGCCACCAAGTTCTGCCTCAAGGCAAATCCGTTCCTCTAGGCAGCACTTTCAGGAGCTTGAAGAGTTGCTGAAGGGAAGGAGACATTTTAGGAGGTCAAGATTCTAATGAACTTTCCCTCTAATTAGCTCTGTCACCATTTCTTTGTGAATGCAACCGAGACTGTCAAAGATAAAGGGAGCTGCTGAGAGCGGCTGCAGCCCAAGTCCAAGAAGCTCAAGGAATCCTTCCCCTTCCCAAGATCTGAAAGCAAAACTCTTCCAAGGAGTGTCGTGCATGAGAGGGAACATAAACTGGATGTTACAATTCTCCACAGAAACAAGTAACTTTTCTTCTTTTTTAAAACAGGTTTATTTATTTATTTTTAAAATTCCAGTATAGTTTACATTCGGTGTTATATTTGTTTTAGGTGTACAATCTAGTGATACGACAATTCTATACATGACTCAGTGCTCATCATGACAAGTTCATTCCTTAATCCCCATCACCTATTTCCCCCATCCCTCCCTCTACCTTCCCTCTGGCAACCATCCCTTTGTTCTCTATAGTTAGGAGTCTGTTTATTCATTTGTCTTGTTTTTTCTTTGTTTGTTTGCTTTGTGTCTTAAATTTCACACATAAGTGAAATCATATGGTACTTGTCTCCTTTTGACTGACTTATTTCATTTAGCATTATACTCTCTAGATCCATCCATGTTGTTACAAATGACAAGATTTCATTCTTTTTTATGGCTAAGTAATATTCCATTGTATGTATAACCAAATCTTCTTTGTCCATTCATCTATCAATGGACACTTGAACTGCTTCCATATCTTGGCTATTGTAAATAATGCTGCAATAAACATAGGGATGCATATAGCTTTTTATACACCAAGTAACTTTTTCATATATTAGTGAATATATTTTCTCAATATCCCCATGACATCTGCATCTTCCTTTCCATGACATTGAATGGTTCACCACTAGCTACATGATGATTAAGTTTTTCAGTGCTGCAAATCACCCCTTCCTTGTTTCTCTCCTCTCCTTCATTCTCTTTTGTCCAATAAATTTGTCTTCTGTCTCTGGAATCTACTTTCCTGGTTCTAGACTGCTGTTCACAATGTCTGCATCACCTAGGAGTGCTCAGTTCTTTTCTCTTTACCTACTGAAAGTCTTACTATTCCTTGAGTTATATTTCAAATATCACCTTCTCCAGTAAGTTGCTTCACACAAAATACTCCTCCAATAAATAGTCATTGATGCATTTTCTTGGTTATTCTTACTCTAGGTAATGGTTTTTACTTTTCCAAAATAGATGGACTTTCCATTTAATTTCAGTTTCTTCTGATTCATTCCAACTGCTTCTCCCAGTTTATGAGTTATAGCACATTAATGTGGTCTTTCCAGTCAAGGGATTTCTCTCTGTGTTCTCCATAATCTTTCTCTTTGACTACTTGACTCTGTTCTCTCCACTTCAGGGAGTCTCTGCATTTTGAAACCTCACAGCCATGGCTTCATACCACATTCCCTCATTTTCCTCTTTCTATTTCCATGGTTTCAAGCCTAGCACCTAGCGCAGCTGCTTTTACTTATGGGCTTATCTTTTCAGCATTTCTCCCCTCCCATTCGCTCTGCAAAATTCCCTTTCAAGTGTTGTTTCTCTTCCCCAGAGTCACTTTTCTTCCCAACCATTAATCAATCATGTGTCCAGGTTACCTTAGTTGAGTGTGCTTTCTGAAACATTGCTTTTCTCCTTCTCCCACCTGCAGTCCTTCCTTCAAACAGCTAGGCAGCTTCTGTTCTTACCCCCAGTTCTGCCTTCTAAAAGCTTCTGCTGCCTCTTGCGCATACACAGGCCAGATGCTCCCAGCAGTCTGTCCCCGCCTGCAGAGCTCGTACTAATGGAGCTAGGATGGAGGCCCACCCTCAGAGGAACCACATAAGAGCTCAGAGCCTGGGGCAAAACATGAGTTCAGCTGTGTCTCAGGTCCACTGCCATGCAGCTGCTCCCCTTTATCTGCTGTGAGGCCCCGGATACAACCTGCCAAGACCACTGGCACCCAGGTTCTTAGCCACTTATTGAGACCATTTTTGATTCTGAATTGTCCTTTTGTTTCCTGATGCCTCTCTGAGCTGCTCACTGGTGTCTCATTTGCCCTTCTGTCCACCTAACTCCAGAGGACTTGAGCTTTTGCTGACTCTCCTCTCACCTGGACTGCTTTCTCATTCTCAGACTGCTTGTGTGGCCTGCAGAGTCCATTGGCCTGGTTGGTCTTCTCCTTTCTAAGAATATGGTTTGCTCTTGTCTTTGCTACCCAGTCTTTCAGGCCCCACCTGCCTTCCTGGGCCTCTGATTTCCCAGATCAATTTATTGATTGCATATTAAGCACTTGTTGTATACGAAGCATTGTGTAACTTGTGTCAGAGGTAAATAACGAGTGCTCTAAGTACTTTCTCTCAAGGAGTTTATAATTCAATGGAGAGATTATTAGGCCAATTTATTTGTGAAAGTCAGTCTGTGATTAAATTCCTAAGTGATATTCAGGAAAATGAAAGATGAAGTCCTGTGTGTGTGTCTGTCTGTGTGTATGTGCACGCACGCACATGTTGGGGCAGGGTAGTGGTGGTCAGGACAGTTTGTATGGGAGAGGTGGCCCATAGGACTGATTTGAACTTGGATACGATCATAACCAGAGATACATCATGTAGGAAGAGCGAAGTGAAGTTTGACTAAACTTGTAGTAATGTTTCTCAACAGAGTTCTGTGACTATCTGCCTGGGATGCTAAATGTCCTACTCATTAAATGACACTGTGACCTCCAGTCACTGAGGCAAACACAACTCTGACACAATTCCAAATACCCTGGGGATGGTACCATCCAAATCATCAAAACATGGGCGTCATGTCAGAAAATCTAAAGAGATCGGCTCACCTGAGGAGCTTATGCCTCCATAGGATTCAGTGGGAACACACTGGAAGTCTTTGAGCATGGGATGACAGACTCTAAGATACTCTGGAAGGAATTAGGATATTACTATTAGGATATTACTCTGGCAGTGAAATCGAGGACAGCACACAGGAGAGCCTGGGGTCAAGGGAAAACGGAGTCCACAGTGATCCCCAGGTTTGAACCTGATGAGTAGGAGCACAGAGGTGCCATAGACAGAAAGAGGGTGTGGCTTCGGGGAAAGAGGAGTTCAATTTGGAGGACATTGTTTGTGCAGCCCAGGGGGACATGAATGACTAGAGTGGTGCCATCAAAATCCAGCAGCTGCTTAATGAATACAAATGATGCTACTCAAAAGGCTATTTTTTTAAGGTTCTTTAAAACAAATGGTTTCTTAAATAAGCCCATCACACACGGCCATACCCTGGTCACCTTGCCTCAGCCACCCTCCTTATCTTTTTCTTCTTTCTCTCTCTCTCTTCCTTTCTTTTTCAACATTGAACATAAATAAACTCCATCCCAGGTCAGGTCAGAATGTTCCCGAAATTGAAATTAGTATTTCGAATTAGTGAAAGAACAAGCTTTTAAATAAAATATTAGGTAATGGATGTACCAGGAATGAACTAAAAAGATGCAAGCTTTTCTTACTGATTTTAGCTTTATTCCCTGGTGTCTCTCACTGAAGGAAGGTCATGAGCAACAAGGCAGGGCACACTGGATCCAGAATTGCTAAAGTAAGTTTTCTCCTCCTGGGGAGTCCCTGAGGGAGCTTAATCCAGCTGAGCTGTTCAGGGTTTCATATTCTTCCCCTAAGTAAATTAAATCACCAGCACATCTCATCACAGAGGCCAGCACAAAAGCCTGCTATACCTTTTTGGCAAGCAGTGCTTGAAATGGAGCTTTTAGAAATGCTAAGAGCCTGCCCCCTCCAGCCATCTGTTTGGGCCAGTGAGCCGCATCCTGGCTGGGCCTGTGGGGGAGGCAGAGAGGGCCACAGGGCCAGGGTGGCAAATTTCATCCACGTGTGAGCCAAATCAAGTCCAAATGGGCTCCCGTTCACGTTTCCTCTCCTTTGCTCAATAGCTTCACCAAATTCTTCCCTGAAGCAGGCAGTCATCCTATTGGATATTTGCGTGGAGAGAGTGGCTATCTACCCGCCCCCCGCCCCCACCCCCGCCCCCAACTTTGGAAGTGCTTTAAATGTGAGGGTAAATGAATACAAATAGGAATGTGTTGGGAAGATACAGTAGGGAAACCTTCTGTGGCTCTGCGAGTGGATACAAATGCCGGTTTAATTAGAAAATCAATCTTGCTGTCCGGCTGATTGATTGCAATCCTCCGCTGGAGGTGGGAAAGAGTCGAGTCATGACGAGATAATTTTTTCCTATTACTAAAAGGAGGGCTAATGTACATCTCTAAGCAATTCAGCGTGAAGAACTTGTTAAAAACACGCCACCTTTTCCCTCTTGTTAATTGAATCTTTGGGGGAGGGGAGGAGGAAGAATATAGTTTGCATTTGTGAAAACTCTTACTATTTTTTTTCCCCCTAAGGGTACCAGAGTTCTGAGAGGTGATTTAATAATTTTCTTCAAAGAAATGGAAACGTTTTTATAGGGGGGGAGGATGGATGCCCACTCACCGTATCTACAGAACACTTACTTAAGAGGGTTTATATTGCTGTGGAAAGAATTCACGTTGTTGAAGATCTGTTGACACTTTTTGGTGTGTGGTGTGTTCACCAACACACACAGCGAGGATTAAGGTCAGATATGTCTCCTTTGCTTGGATGAGGAAATGGGCTCTGAGAATTTAACCTGACCAAGGACACATGGTTAGCAACTGGGAGAACCTGGGGAGATGGCAATCTGTCCTCAGAACCTTTGAGTTTCCCACCACACCACTTGGCTTCTTAAGATAGCCAAGGATGGTAGCTGACCTGTTTCTGTTTTCTCTGTCTTGCATCAGGTCGGTTCTGTGGTCTGATCTGCTTTTCACTCCAGCCCTGTACACAGCCTTAATCCAGAAGAGCAGGTCTTGACTGAATAGCCTTCTCACACCTCTGATCTGCACTGGTCACCCTCAGTCTTGAAAATGCAAAGCCTGTTTGCCTCAATTATAGCGTGCCATTGATTGTGTCTCTGTTGCTTTAACTCTTCACTGTCTCTTCCCAAATCTGTATAAGGATGCAACTGTAGCTCTCTTCCACTAAGAATGGTATCTACTAATTTTTTCCAGCAAAAAACCTCTTAATAGAAAATGCCCATTGCAACTAAGTTTGGAAGGATTTTAGGAATTTCCTAGTTTAGGATACCAAGCAAAAATAATCCAAGTCTAAGGGATCCTGGGAGAATCTTCCCTATTGCTTAGAAACTCTTTCCTTGGGTTCTTTTCTGTCCTTCAGTATCTCCACTCTTCCCTATGCTTCTACCTCCCACCCTCCTTCAGCCCACATTGGCCCTTAATCTTAAGCTAAAATATTTTTTCTCTCTTGTTTCAGTCAAGTTTTGCAATTCAACCACTTCATGTACTCTTAAACATGTCTTACGTTTATAATATTTAATCATTTCCAAAAAGCCTACAGCCAACATCAAGCTTATTAGTGAAATGGAATCTGCATTCTTTGGGCAGTGTTCATCACAAACTTCATTTTATGAAAAATTTATGAAAAAGTGAGGCTTGCTTACTAAAGTCAAGAGAAATTATTTGTTGTAATGGTCAGAGATGATAAGCATAATGATGCAGATAGTTTTAAGTTCTCATTTTCTTATTTTAGATATTCACTTCAGCATAATGGATTTATTTATTATGCAATGTTACAAGTATCAAAATAAATCCCTGAAGGTAGACCCAGGGAAGGCATCAGCCTTCATTCCATCAAGCCCACCAAAGTAAAAGAAAACAGAGAGGATGTGACTTCTTTAATATCATGCATATGGAAATCTCTGACTTACAAAGTAAACATATTTTGTAAGGAGCGTTTATTTGAGGGAACTGTGTTTTCTCCACTCTGTGATCCTCTAGATGTGGTGCTAAAAGGCAGCAAATTGGCTTAAGTAGTGGAAGTAGAAGGAAGAAGAATGATTAAGCCCAGTGACTTTGAGAATTTGTGTGTCTGTGTTTTAAGGAAAAAAATTCAAGGAGAACAGTAAAATTTCTGTGTAAATACTCCATACATTGCAAACTCTTTCTTACCACTGCTGTGTGGAACACAGTTCATGTATTTTGAAGTAGAGTACAATTATTATGATTTTCTTTCCTAAGCCAGAGGTCATGCTATTGAACCCAATTTAGAAATGTGGAGACAGAAGCTCAGAGATGGTAGATCATGTCCCCAAGATCACCAAATAATTGATGGCAAATCCAGAAGATCGCTCTCACCCAACTCCTAAACTTGTGCTCTCCACTGCTAAGTATAGTATACCCTGTGTCCTTACGAATATAGAAATAATTCTTTTGTTGGGGAAAAAAAGAAACCTGTATCGGGTTTCTGAACTTGATATTGTCTTAGAAAATATGTTGCCTGTGGTTTTATGTATGAAAGTCCATTGTTAAGCTATAGATAAGGAATAAGCTGAAAACTGCTGGTGGTTTGGGTTCCATTTGCTCTGAGGCTTGGTAACACTCATAAAATACAGTTAATTCTTAGAAAAATTTCTCCTTTAAGTATCGAGATATAAAAATGTTAGAAATGTCTTAAAATCCTGAGATAAATTAGCCACAGATTTATGGCACAATAATATTTTTAAATGCTCCAAAAGTTTATGGAGGGCTTTGCACTTCAGTGATATTTCTTTAAATATAAAAAATTCCATAGAAAGTCTTGAGATAAGGACTCTTACCTTAAGCTTTTCCTTCACCCTTTCTGCTGTGGCTTTGAGAGACATTTGGAATCCACTCAGTGTTATCAGAGTGACCTTGTGAACATACTTAACGTAAAAAGGATGGCAGAACTGACCTAGAGTAGGAGGTGGGGTTTGGCAAAAATATAGCCTATTGGAGAGCAAAACTGGATTGCTTTAGGAATCTCTAGTAATCCCTTGCATGGTCTGCTGGCTGAAAGAGAGAGTCTGAGGCCTATCTTGCTTAGGAAATATTTGTTAACATTTTTGGAACTGGCAGAGGACCTTTTTGCTAGACTGGCAATTTCTCCATCTGTGGTTTTCTGTTTATTTCGAAGTAATTCCTGATAACAGTGGTAAATAAAAAACAAACAAACAAAAACAGGCAGCAACCCATAGAGTATCCTGGTGTTATGCAAACGTAGATGGTACCATGTTAAAAGAACATAGATTACTCCTGAAAAATAAAATGAAGGCTAAACATGCTCATGACATTTTTATCTCACTTGCACCTCTGTTTCCATTCCTTTCCCCAAACCCATTTGCAGCACTTTGTTGTGTGACTTGGAAAATCACAAGGTGGGCCTGTGGAAGTGTCATGTACTTAAACTGCTATGGCTGGCCAGACACTTGCCTTTCTTTTCTTGTTGGCTCTTTCCCACCACTGGTGAGTGAGGCAGGAGATGTTAATAACATATCCAACATTACATAGCAAGCATCCTCAGGAGTCCAGTCTCTTTTCACTTTGTACCTTAACACTATATTTCATGAACATTTTTAGTGACTATTCTACACTTGCCTCCTTTCAGAAGCATGCGTGTAAGACTTAGTAAGATTTTGGATAAGAGAGAGTAACATAGAGTACACAAGGTAAGATTGAGCCATTTAGAGGCTCAACTAGAGATTTCATAAATAGCCACAATTGACAGATTTCAGCGTGGACAGATGGCAGTTTTGGCTAGCATCATCTCAATTCCTCGAAGGTAATTCTGTGCTACCAGTGTTGGTCTCTCTTACACTCACTTGGGCGGGCTTGGTGTGGAGTGCAATGGTGAGGATTCCCCTGGCTTGATGTTACCTTAACATTTCACACCGTCAGAATGGAAATGAAAGGAAAAGGAATATACTTTGTACATTCTTCCCTCTCTTTAAAAATATTGCCCCCAAGGGCCCTGGAATATAGGTTGAAGAGACATATCCCTGGAATTTCTATCTTCTCTCAGGGATTACTGGTACTTGTGGCCATTAGAGACTCAACTTATTTTGAGATCAGATATACAATCGGTAGATGAATTATACTTTAGGCTTGAATTAAACTCATTTTCCCTTCCAAACTGTCCCAAATATAATTGACCAGGCACCTTTTCACTTTATACTCTCGTTTATTTAGAGGAAATATAGTCCTTATGTTTCACATTTATTTATACTTAACTCATCAAAATACTATGTGGCAATGAGCATTCAATGTACCCTAGAAGATTCTTGAGGTGCTTTCAATAAGATTTAGTTCTTATAATCAGGAAATTGTATCATTTCTAGAGAGAAAGTTCCCAAAGGGCTCTAGGTTAATTCAAAGCTTCATTCAGAATAGGTTATGGAAGGCTGAGTTTGGAAGAGTGATTTTAAATAATTCACTACTCTCCAAGACTGCCTGTAAAGATTGCTGGATAAGGGGTCACTGGACTCCTCAAACAGCTTGCTTTAGTGTCTGTTGTCCAACCACGAATGAACAAATTAATAGATAAATTATTCTCTTTACCAAAACGTGTAATGACATGTTTTAAAAATTATGAGCTCTGAATACATAGTGGAATGTTAAAAATTTGGCTACATAAAAATTAAAAGCAAATGATTAACTTGTAATAATTAATGTTGGCAACAAATATACCAAGAGCTATTTATTTAACAAATGAAAAAATATTATTTGAAAATAAAAATGTAAATATCCCATTAGAGAAACAGATACAAGACAGAAGGAAACACACATGTACACACACACACACACACACACACAAATGAAGAATTAGCATATGCAAAATATTTGGTTTTATTAATAGCCAAATGCATACAAATTAAAACAATGAGATATTTTTAAACTAGCAAACTGGCAAAACAATGTTAAAATATTAAATGCTACCAAGAGTTATTTTGATCATCTGCTGATTGAAGTACAAGCTAGTACAGTTTTCCTAGAAATGCATTTAACAGTATGAATCAACATTCTTAAAAGAGTTCATGTCCTTTCATGCAATAGTTTTACTTCTAGGAATCCATCCAAAGTTGTGGACAAAGATTTATTGCAAAGGTATTTATTGCATTGCTATTTTTGATAGTGAAAATAAAAAAGCCAACCTTTCTAATAATAGAGTTAAACAAATTATGGTTAAATAAATTAGGGTACATTGCAAAGACTATTATTCATCTGCTAATGTCACATTATGGAGTTTAATGTCATGGGAAAATGCTAGTATAAATGAAAAAAGAACTGAACATGAAGGTCTGCTATAAGGTCCTAATTTTGCAAAAACAAAACCAAATATGCAAATGCATGAAAAGACATTTAAGAGAAACCAGTTGTTAACCACTTGATGATGAGAGTGTATGTGATTTTAATTTTCTTCTACATAACTTTGTGCATTTTAAAAATAATGAGCATGTGTTAATTTTATAATTGTAAAACATAATAGATATTGTTTGTAGTGATAGGATTCTTTGCATTTTCAATAAGTTAAAGTGGTAGAAGTAATATATTCATCAGAAACTGAAATGGTGTTTTTTGGGCTTTGCAATGATCGTTAATTGACTTTTTTTCCCACCCTATATTCTCATGGCTGTAGCATAGTCATCTGTGAAAAAGTCTATGAATGGAATTTACTATCCTGTCTTCACATAAATATGATAATCCAGAAGAAAAAGCATTCACTCTACTTTGTCAGTTAAAAAACAACAACCCATAATTAATATCAGAAGAGTTTTCTGAGTTTTGAATATAATCTAGTTGGGATTTCTTTATATCTTGAAGGGAAAGTAATTTTTTTTTAATAAACCAGTTATCTTAAACATCTTTTCAGAAGGCATTCTCCCCACAAGTTTAGATTTGATTGGCTTGGTTTATCTACCACATTAGGTAGAAGGGCGTTTGGCTGCACAGCATAAGATGACATGGTTAAGGAATAGCAAGCCTACTGCAAATATAATCTAGTCTGGAGAGGCAGGCTGACATGTGGGGTGAATGAAGACTTGTGATTGCATTTTAGCTCTGCTACCTCAAAGAGGTGTGACCTTGTGTAATCATGTTATGACTCTTGCTTATCTTGAAGGGTTCTTGTGAGGAATGCATATAATAATACATACGAGTTACTGTTATCATACAATCTATGGATGATGGTACTAGAAACTAGGCTCTTGTCTTACCTTAGTATCAATGAGTTGGACTTGAAGGTTTTGGTAGAAGTTATTCAGTTATCACTGAAATTTCTAATCCAGACTTTCATAAAAGTCTCTAGGTGTTCTGTTTTGTTTTTAGTAAACTTCGCGCCCAACATGGGGCTTGAACTCATGACCCTGAGATCAAGAGTCATATCCTCTACCGGCTGAGCCAACTAGTCGCCCCTGTCCCTAGAAGTTTTAAGTTAAGCCTAAGAAATATGGATGCTGTACCTTTGCTTACTGGTAGTCGTGCTCTTTAATCTCTCTGGAAGCTCTGAAGAACAACTATTCTTTAAAATATATATATATTTATATATTTATGGTAAATTATAAAAGTAATAAAACCATAAGCCACAGTTTTGTTTATTTTTATAACCATATCACATCTGTGTCTACCTTAATTTAAAAATAAATCAACCATCTGAAATGTAATATTTGTGAAGAAAGCTGTATATGCCCTTTTATAATATATTTATAGTTTTGAAAAGTTAGAAAGGAAAACTACCCTGGGTCAAGATATGTAGTAGAGAAACCATGTTCTGAGATTGAGGAACTCTTAGTGGTTGGGCTGGAAGAGAGTGACCCTCATGAGAAAGTCGAGTCTTCTCTTGGAGAAAGCAGTCAGCAATTATGTGTCATGGCAGTAAGATTTTAAACTTCAGGCAGTAGACTTTAGTCCACATGAAGTGACAAAGACATTTTTGGAGAAAAATTAAAGATTTTTTTCCTTACTGGCAGACTGGAAAAAAATGAAGGTCAGGAACTCTCATGGACACTGGGGCAGGCCAGGTATAGAGGGAAAATGGTGATGTTTTGGTTGATACTTTGAGCTTCCTAACAGTTAAATTTAGGCTTTTTTTTTTTTTTTTAAGATTTTATTTATTTTTTAACTGTGAGAGAGACAGCGAGAGAGGGAACACAAGCAGGGAGAGTGGGAGAAGGAGAAGCAGGCTTCCCGCCGAGCAGGGAGCCCGATGTGGGACTCAATCCCAGGACCCTGGGATCATAACCTGAGCCAAAGGCAGACGCTTAACGACTGAGCCACCCAGGTGCCCCAAATTTAGGCTTTTTAATAAGAACTTATTTTTAAATTTTTCTTCTTACCAAGGTATTAACATTTTATAATAAAGTATAAACTGTGTTTCCTTAATAAAGACTAATGTTTACATAGAAAAAACCTCAAGGGGGCAAATGTTTTTTTTTATTCAATTAAAAATATGTGATTTGAGTTTCCCCTCAGCAAGGAGCATTGTGCTATTTCAGAAATTCATTATAAAATTAGTGAGCTTTTTGAATAATTCAATCTAGAAGCCATTAGGTGGAGATAAGCAAGACTGGCTACTGTATAGGAGAGAAAGGTGGCGGAATTGGGGTGGGGACAGGCTGTCATGGGAAATCAGAGTCTGGGTAGGATGAGAAGGGCATCCAGATGATGGAGGGGATATGGCAGCATCAGGAGATTGCATATATATATATAAAAATATATGGAGGTTGGCCCAATAAGTAAATAAATTAAAGATAATAGTTTCATACTATTTAAGAAGAGAGTTATAAATTTGGAAAAAAGAGAAAAATGGAATGAACTATGTGATATTAGATTGGGATTAAAGGTATTGGTATAAACGCATTGTTTTACACACACACGTTTCCTAGCTTCCTAGCTCTGGCCACTGAGAGAGCTGTAGAGCAATGACACCTCAATCATAACAAGCACACTTACAGACCAGATCTTGATTTCTAAATACCATTCTCTATTAACATGAACCATGATTCTTTAGAGGAATGACTAATTCCAGGACTGGGTCAGGAAAATATAAAAGAAGCCAGGTAGATCTTATTGTCCCAGGACATAAGGAATGATGAGAACATGATAAAGAACACAGAAGCCTCTTTGAAGGGACTCACACACTCACCTCACACACTCACACTCACCTTGGATAATTTGACCTTCAAAATAGATAATATTAATAAAGGATTATAACTTACTGAATAAAATAGGATCCGTGAGTCCATACTGGTATAAATAAATGAATGACTAAATAAATTGAGAGAAGTGAATGATGACTAATAAATCCAGAGGAATACTTGCATGAGAAAATCACCACCTGCTACCATATCAGTAGTAATTAAGCCAGGACAATTTTATGGATGTAAAAACTAACTGGGTGAATGTTGAATGAGGAGAAGATATTAATATAGTCTCAAAGAGGTCCTCTCACAAAATATTTATGTATTTAAGAAGAAAAAAGAGCATCTTGAAGAAATCTGGCAGGTATCCTCTTAATCCTGTTACAGAAGTTAACCTTACCTCAGAAAGGTCAAAAAGAAATTGTGACCACTTGATAGGAAGACATAGAGGAACTGAATATCACTTCTGTGATATTACTGCCAAAGATAGGTAAACTGAATCTAATCATGAGAGAATATCAGGTAGATTCAAATTGAGGCACATTCTACATATAACTGACCTGCAATTTTCAAAAATGTCAAGGACATGGATGTTGAAGAAAGATTGAGGAGCTATTCCAGACTGAAGGGGACTAAAGACACAGAGAACTAAATGTTTAAGTCTCTGCTGAATCCTTTTGCTATAAAGAACATTAGTGGAGCAATTGGTAAAAAATCGAATGGGGTCTGAGATTAGATGGTAATGATGTATCAATGTTAATTTCCTTATTTTGATGGTTTTATTGTAGTTACATAGAGGAATGTCTTTGGGGGGAATTTACACTAAATTGATAAGGGGTTGGGGTGCCTGGTTGGTGCAGTCAGTTAAGCTTCTGACTGTTGGTTTTGGCTCAGGTTATTCACTCAGGGTCCTGGGATTGAGCCCTGCATTGGGCTCCATGCTCAGCACAGAGTCTGCTTGAGACTCTTTCTCCCTCTCCCTCTGCCCCTCCTGCTTGTGCTCCCTCTCTCTCAAATAAATAAATAAATCGTCAAAAAAGAGAAAAAAATATTAAGGGGTTATAGGACAACATGTTGGTAACTGACTCTGAAATGGTTCAGGAAAAAAAATTGTACTGTATTTGCAACTTTTCTGTAATTTTATTTTTTTAAATTCTTTTTTATTGTTATGTTAATCACCATACATTACATCATTAGTTTTTGATGTAGTGTTCCATGATTCATTGTTTGTGCATAACACACAGTGTTCCATGCAGAACGTGCCCTCTTTAATACCCATCACCAGGCTAACCCATCCTCCCACCCCCCTCCCCTCTAGAACCCTCAGTTTGTTTTTCAGAGTCCATCGTCTCTCATGGTTCGTCTCCCCCCTCCGATTTCCCCCCCTTCATTCTTCCCCTCCTGCTATCTTCTACTTTTCTGTAATTTTAAAATCATTTTGAAATAAAAAAAATTAGTATGAAAAGAATGAATAAGGAGCTGCCCCTGCCTCCAGGGAGGCTACTGTATGATAGAAAGGCCAAGACAATAAAGCTAAAGTCAGTAGAGAGGGAGGCAGCGTGGTGACATGGTTACCTGCATAGACTCTGTAGCCAAATTGGCCCATACACCAGTAGTAACTTTGGCATTGCCAGTTAGGAGACCTTAGGAAGGTAACATGAAGTTTTGGGACCTTTTAAAGTTTTCACTATCATAAGAAGGAGATGATAACACTATAACCTCACAGGGTAATGCAAGGTTTATAGAGCACATGGCAAGTGCATCATAAATGGTAGCTATTATTATTGGTGATTAAGCTTACGGTTATTTGTAGCCTGAGAACTACATCTACATTCTGGCTGTGCCACTTTCTATATGACCTTGAGCAAGTCACTCATTTTTTTGCTAAGGCTCAGGTTCCTCATTAAAAATAGAAACAATGATCATATTAATAATAATAATATGAGAGTGGGTATGAGTATTAAGTGAGATAATGGAAAATGATTAGCATATTGTAAATACTTTATATGTGTTAGTTATTGCCACATAAATGCAAGTATGAAATATTAATAAATTCTATCAGAAATAAAAGGCATGTGGCAGTTCTGACGAGAAGGAAAAACCATCTGAGTGGAAAGAGGGGGAAAGCACTAGGTTGTAGAATTCTCTGGCTTTGACTATAATTAAGAGATGCTAAGGCTAGAAGGAGGGCAACGGCAGTAGGCAAGGAGGGAAAAGGGGATATAGTGGTCAAGGGTGAAACAGGAGTCAGTGGGGATCTCTCAGCATTAATAGACAAGGTGGTGCCAAGAAGGAGGAGCTAAGGGGGGTAAAGACCCTGGATTGAACTGTTGGGGAGATGTTGGCAAACAGTGAAACTGCCTCTAGAGAAAAAGTTCCTCTCTAGAGAGGAGACTGGACATGCTGTGGTGAAAATGCAAGTCTCTGAGTGAGCTTTCCAAGGAGGAGTGCTCCTCAGAGAGAAGGGAGGAGGAGTCAGGGGCTGGACTGGGGAAGGCACTGTCAGTCCAGTCGGGGAGAACAGAGGGGAGATGGGAGGGTGGGCAAGAGAGATGGGAGGTGAAGGAGTCATGAAAGTGCTCGGTGAGAGGCGAGGGAGTAGCTTGGTTCAGAGAAAGAAGACCGAGGGTTGAGAAGAATAAAGACTGAGGAAAAGATACTGCTGTGGGTGGTTAGCCGTGCCTTGCTGAGTTACGAGAAAGGAGGGTAGAAGCCAAACTCCCTCAAGGGGTTAAGTGACAAGGAAGGCATATCTTGGGCATTCTTGAGGATACTTTAACAGCTAAGGCAGATGTACCAGGAAGCGAATGAGGCTTGAGTTTCTGGCTCCTCACTTGCCCAGACTTTTCCCAGGACCTCAGATGGACTCTAGCAACGCCTTCCCGGGGTTATGTAAAACTTACAAGCGTAAGATATTTGACTTCGTTTGTTCAGGCTGCTTTAACCAAATTCCACAGACTGGGTGGCTTAAACAAGAGAAATTTCTCACAGTTCTGAAGGCTGGGAAGTCTGACATCAGGGTGACAATATGGTGCACGTCCGTTGAGAGCCTAGTTCCTGGTTGCAGACAGCGTCTTCTCTATGTCTTCACAAGGTGGGGGAGAGACTCTTTCATAGGAGCATTAATTCCATTAAGAGAGCCCCACCGTCATGACCTAACCTAGCCCTAATTACTTCCCAAAGGATCCGTTTCCAAATACCATCACATTGGGGTTTCAACACATGAATTTTGGAGGAACACAAAGATTCACCTATAGCAGTATTTAACTGCGATCAGTGAAGACTACTGTCTCTTTCCATTCAGGCTCTCCTTCACTTGTGGTTTCTCTGAGGTTGAATGGCATTCGAGCATCAGCAAAAGGAACTGCTTAGGGCTTAAGGGGGATGTGTGGCTCGCATGTCTTAACATACAGTTAAGTGACTGCTCTTGGTTCCATGGATTCTCTCCCCACCCGCTGGGCCTGCTCACCCAGCATGGACACACAGTCAATGACACCTAGTGTGGACGTGTCTTTGGAAACCTGGCATAAAGAACAATGTGGATAGTGGAAGAGAAAAGGTGTGAAACGTACAGAGCCAGAAGCTAGCATGTGGAACATCCTTCCAGGGAGTATAATATTGTAAGAAGAGGAGCCAGTTCTTGTTGGAGCCCAGTCAAAATGCAAATTCTCTCCTATCAGATAAGATAACCAAAAATGTATAATATACCACTGTGATGAGATATCAAGGGCACACTGGTTAGTGGGCGTTGTCAGTTCAAAGAAGATTTAAGATTAGTCACAGTGCAAAAAAACTTGAGATGTACGGAAAACTTTCAGTTCACGTATAACAGAAACTTGATGAGAGGTTTTTACAAATTTAAGAAAAAAATCTTACAGACTGAACTATTACCAACAATGAAATAGAAAGCTAAAAATTTTCTGAACTATAAATGATAAATACATGTTTTGATTAATTACACAGGAAGACAGGTTGAATCCTTGCCAAATAAAGAAGCACTTTCAGAGAATACAGGTAAAGAAAAAATGTAGGGGGAAATGTTATAGAGGCTGGCAGTTAATTAAAAAAATGACATTATTTTCTAGATATCTGTAGTATTTGTCCATTTATTTAAAAAATGTAATTTATTACAATTTTTCCTTGTTTTAGTTACTCACTTTTGTACCTAATTTTTTATTTATAGTTTCAAATTCTTAATGACCCACCTACCCCCAAATTGTATATTCTTCAGGCCTCACAAAGCCTGGATCTACTCTCATGTAAGAGCAGTGTTTTAGTTTTGTTTTTGTTTTTGTTTTTTTTCCCAGAGGTTTGCACAGAAAATCTCATGCTTGCACAGAAAAAGCTAGGATGTCAGTGTGGGGCTAAGATAGGATATTAAATATATCATTGTTAGTAATTTTTAGGCTAGGGATGACCTGGGCATTTTGTGTGCAGAAGGGAAGGTGCTAGCTGTCCAGGAAAGATAGAGGGACTCATGTAACAGAGATTTTTGTTGGAGGAAGACCATAGAGTGGAAAGGAATGGGTTCCGTTAGAGTAGAGAGACCAGCTTTTTAAAGCAGGTGCCCACAGAGAGCAGTGAAAGAGGACAGAGAGGGAGTGGACTATGAGTGTGGAGGGGAAGGAGGGTGTTCGGGTCCTGTGGCCTCAGTCTCCTAGTTTATGTAGGAGGCTAGGTATCATCTCATGTCAGGGGTGGGTGGTTTGGGGGTTTCTAAAGCCTTGGCATATCGCTAATAACTGTTTGGCCAAATGAGCAATGACGGGTCTGCTCTCCTGTTCCCAAACTCTGCCTGTTGTCCTAATACGCTGTGCCCAAAGACCCCCGATGAACTTGGCAGTAACTGTCTAAGGTGCAGATCGAGGTTGGGGATAGTCCTAGGCTGTTCCCCAGTCTAGTGTCAGAATGATCAGAGGCTGCATCTCAGGTAATAATGCACAGTTGGTGGGGAGATTGTCAGGTGGGGAACTTGAGTTGTTGCCTAGAGGAAAGACACAAGGATTTATTTATATGGAGCCTTATTCCACACAGGATTTAAGGCAGCTTACAAGAATGCATGCAATAAAATAGCAAGATGTGGTCTATAAATAAAATTCAAGGCTGGAGAAAGCATAAAATATAGAAGTCTTCAGATGTGGCTTGTCAGTGGTCTTCAAGTAATGGATGGGTTGTCATGTGGATGAGCATTTAGGGTTATTTGGTATGTGGGCTCAAGAACATGCAGGAGGGGTTACAGTGAGGCCGATCTCAGCACAACATAAGGCAAAACTTTCTAACAAGAGCAGCTGCTCCCCGCAGTGGAATAGAGGTGGTGAGCCCCTCCCCCATCGCAGGAGGCATTTAAGCAGAGCGAGGTAGCCTCCTTTCTGGTCTGCTATGAGAGCCAGCTGACGTCATGGCTAAAGACTGACCCCTGACATGCCCCCAGGGTCAGCATTTAATGGTTGTATGACAGGAACTGTTCTAAACAATGCCCTGAAAGTAATGAACTATTCTAAAATACTCCACGCAATAATAAAAGCTTGTCAATAGTCATACTGAGTATTTCTATGACCTACAATGTTGTTGCCTTTGAAATGTCCCTGGAAATTGTAAACCCGAAATTTCTGAAGCGGAAATGAATAAGCTCCAAATGAGAGGAGGAGTGGAGTGACAGGTGCATGGGTCACAGCTCATCATTGCCCTGCTCCCTGAGTCATCCTTGGCAATTTGAAGAGTTGGTGGTGTCCATCTACTCAACATTCAATAACAAAGGGCTATTCTTCCCTAATCATATGCCAGAGCCCCATACTAGGCCCTGAAGAGACAATAGTAAGCAAAAAATCGACGGTCCCTGCTTTTATGGTGATTATTGCTTAGTGGGAAAATGGCATTAATAAAAATCTCACATCTGTATACCTACAAAGTCTGGTATGTGTTATGAAGGAAGGGAAGAGTATTATGGGAGAGTGGGTAGCTCTAAGACCTTCTGTAGCATGAAAGAAGAATGCGTTTATTGATATCAGGTATAGGAAAGTGGGAGGCAGGGGAAGGGTTCAGATGGAGAGCATTTCAGACTGACACAATGTGTGCAAAGGCTCTGAAATCTGAGGGAGTGTGGAGCATTTGAGGAACTGCATGGCCGGAATGGCTGAGGAGGCCTATAGAGCCTGGTGGCCAGAGTAGTCTGAGCAGCTGGGAGAGAGGGTCCAGGCTGTGTTCATAAGCTGTACTGAGGATTCTATTTTTTTTTTTTTAAGATTTATTTATTTATTTATTTGAGAGAGAGAGAGAGCAGGTGTGAGCGGGAAGAGGGGCAGAGGGAGAAGGAGAGAGAAAGAATCTCAAGCAGACAACCCACTGAACATAACAAGGGGTTTGATCTCATGACCCTGAGATCATGACCTGAGCCAAAATCAAGAGGCAGAAGCTCAACTGACTGAGCCACCCTGGCACCCCCAAACTGAGGATTCTTATCTTCATCCTAATGGCACAGGAAAGACCTTGTGGGTTTTACCAGGGGAAAAGCATGCTCATATTGGTGTTTTGCTGCCGTGTGTGTGTGTGTGTGTGTGTGTGTGTGTGTGTGTTTGTGTGTGTGACTGCTTTAGCTTTGGAGTGGAAACTAGGCTGGGGAGTGGGACAAGGACAGATACATGGACACTATTCAGTAAGCTGCACGAGTCATCAGGGTGAGGGATGGTAGTGCTTTGGGCAGGGGCTATGGTGGCCAAGGTGGAGAGAAGTGAACACTTCCCTAAGGTGAGCATGAGATCAAAATGAGCAGGATTCAGTGATGGGTTGGATCGGAGGTGAAGATGATGGAGGAGAAGTGGTATCAAAGATGAGTCCCAGCAACTCAACCGATGTGTGCCTCATTCACACCAAGGTAGGGCTGGTCTGAGACACTGGCTAAAAGGAAATAGTAGTTCGTTTCCTCACCTTACCTGGTTTGAAGTTAGAAAAGGCAACCAGATCAACTGATTCAGATTCAGCTCAACTCAGTGCAGTTCCATCCTATCCTGTCCAACTGGATTCACCTTAAGGAATAGATACTAAATAAGGCTCTGTGAATGATCCAGACAAATAGTAGAGGCCCATAAGGTGGCTACATGGTCATCTCTTGTACTTGATGATTGTCCAAATAACCAAAGCTCCCCCAGGAAAGTTGCAGGACCTGCACACCCAGAGATGAAATGCCAGCAGACTACAGCAGACTGAAATGTAGGTGCCCCCACATCGGGCTCTACTGACTTGCTGAAGGATTAGACTGACTTTATCTAAAAATGGAGATTAGACTCCATGGGGTGACCTTCAGGTTAACAGGCAAGGGCTATTACGAACAAGGGAGAACTTCAAGATTTTCCTTTGCTGGTCTACAGTGACCAAGCTCTGGGGACTGGAGTACTTACTCTTGTTCTTAGCCTTGGCTCCCTCTCAGCCTGTGAGGCGCTTCCTAAAGGATCCTGTGCTGTGTCCTCAGCCCCATGGATAATAACTACTCTCAAATTATCCTGTCTGTATTTTATGAGGGCTAATTGGAAAGTGTCTGATAGTGGGGAATTTTCTGATAAAGGTAGTGTATGAATCCAGTCTAGGTATCTGGGGATGATGGGTCTAGCCACATGGCTGCCCAAGGTTCCAAGTGGAAAGTAGGAGTCCTGGCCTCCTCTTGACCCCCAGCTATGTCAGGCATCCTTATGCCTCTTCCTTGTGACCGCCCTGTACTCCATCCCCCCGAGTTCCATCACCGCCCCTCTCCCGACTTCACTCAGAATCTCTGTGTAAATACCATTGTCTGAATGCACATACTTCTGGGAGAAATCATGTGCTTTATCTAGTTCTGCATCTTAATCATAGCAACTAACCCTTGCACGCCCATTCCACTTTTAAAATGTGCTTCTCTACATATTTCATTTACTGCCCATACAGTCTCGTGGGGTAGCAGTCGTCATAATCATCCCCAGGGAGGCTAAGCTACTTACCAAGGTCAGTGTGCTAGGGAGCAGCCGGGCTGGGACTCTGCATTTCATGCTCTCTCCACTCTACCAGTTGTTCCCTCCTGCTTAAAGCCAACAGATCTGTGTTGGGAGGGGGAGCTTGAAGATGTGAGCAGAGAGGATTTTCCCATTATCCCTTGAAGTCACACAACATAAGCAGCTGTCGATTTCTTTCCACTTAATGGTAGCCCAGCTGTCAGCACAATGGCTAAGAATACAGGATGAAAAGGGAGAGAGGCCTATATTTGAATACTGATCTTTAACCTTGTCATATGTGACTTTAAGCAAGTTATTACAAAATTGGGACAGTGTTAGCACCTACCTCATAAGGCAAATGTGAGGAATAAATGAGTTTACTATTATTATTACAGAGATAGGTAGATACGCCATAGTTTCTATAATATAGTAAATATTTAAAACATATTATTTTGAAATCAATGTTGTTATAATTCTATTCTAGGGCCCAACTTGCTTTTTGACCTCAGTTTGAGCAGGGGAGGCAAATAACTTTGAACTGCTTCCTGCTCTAGGTTGATTGGAAATGGCTGACTAGAATGTGTTGAGAAGGATTCTGAGGTTTACTCTGGGATCAGCTGAAATCAATTAGTGTTCCTATCTGTGTGCTGTGTCATTGTGCCCTTTTCTTGAGAACCATTTGCAGGAGCTATCACAGTCTGTGCCTTGGCCTCTCAGCCTCATTATCTGCCCTAGGCATTTGCTCAGATCCTTTTGTCAGGACCAGTCCTGCTATGTTCAGACTAAGTGCAGTTTCCAGCTCACAGGGGCACTGCCTGCTTGGGTGAGAGCAAAGAATTTAATGAATAGGAGCTATGTATGGATGGGTTCTCATGAGAGGGGTTAGCAGGCTGGGGATTCAAAAATAACTATGCCACAGCAACTCCGGGTGAGCCAACACATGCTGTATATTTTCATCCAAATAAAAGACATTCATTCTGAAGACCCTGGAACAGCTGTAACTTGAGATTCCCACAAATGCTTGGAAAACTGTCAGTTCTTTCTGAGTGGCAGTAGATATGGAAGCAAGAACGTCAGTAAGAATGTGAAACTGATTCTGAGCAACAGGGCCTGGGATTAGCCTTCCAAGAAGCCAGCATTCTTTAGCACTCATCTAGCATTCAAGTGTGTGGGGGACAGTATTTTTATGAAGCCCACTGATTAAACATTTGCTGATTTCTGTCCTGGAAGAATTACAGAAATACAATCATTGTTATGAATGGTCTCTTAGAGTAGGGCTTATCAAAGATTCCATTTGGTGATCTGCAGAGAATTCTAACAGTGTGCTGTGTTTTTCTTTTGCATCTATCAAATTTATCAATGTCTCAGGTCATTATTTGCCTGATCACAACAACATGCATTCATGAATATGTATCAGCTAAAATCCTGCAATTTTATGTGTTAATTTGCTCATGTCTTTAAATGTTTATAGCAATTAAATAAGACCTTGATAAATTTAGAGGAAATAAAAAAAGCTTTGATATTATGAGTGCTTATGTGGTTGAATTGCAGGCTCTGAGATAAATTATGTTTTGTGCACCTATTAATTCGTTTATTGGTTTATTAGATATTTTCCCCTTTAGTTATATTTCTTCTTAGGAAATAAGTAGTCTCTTCTTGACTGCACTGTTTGGCCTTCTGATGCTCATTTTAACTTGTGAATGCAACCAATCCTTATCTTGGCTAGTGCGGATATAGCTGTGCTGTCCTGTTGCAGATGCATCATGGGCGGGGTGGGGGGGGTGCTGGAAATTTATTTGTAGTGAGTCAGAGAAGCCTCAGGGCAGGCTTGTACAAGGTCAAGGTTCTGTCATAGGCTCATCAGGTAGGAGGGGAGCCAGGAAGAGAAGGGATCCTGTAACAGCAGGGGTCACCAGCAGAGAGGAGACCAGCAATCAAGAGCTCTGAGGGTCCGAGAAAGAAAAACTAGGTGTGGGGCAGGCCCAGCAGAGCACTGTGGTGGGTAATTGCGGCGGTGGTGTTCTGAAGGTAGGACTTAGTAGAGCAGGGGTTTTGAGTGGGCTCCAGAGAAGAAGCACCATCCCTGGAACTGGAACATGCCAGGGTAGAAATGGAACCGAGGCCCAAAGGCATGCGAGTGGCATTACTTGGTCACGGGACACAACTCTAGGAAGGGATGGTGCGGGGTTGCCAGATTTAACAAATGAAAATACAAGATGTTCAGTTAAGTTAGAATTTGAGGTAAACAAAGAATTTTAGTATAAGTAGGTCCATGCAACATCAGGGCATACTTACACTAAATACTTACTTGTTGTCTGTCTGAAATTCAGATTTAAAATCTTGTATTTTATTTGGCCCCTCTAGGTGTGTGCGTGGGTGGAGGGACGCCAGGCAGCCCTTGAGAAGCCTTGCTCGTCTGGGAATGGTGGAGAAGCTGACTGGGGGGAGGCCTGGAGCGGGGGCAGAGGGAGGTGAAGCAGGGTTAATTTGTGTGTATGTCAGAAAGAGAGAGAGAAGGACAGAAGGACTAAGAGACTACATCTGAATAATTTTATATTGGCTTTAAGACCCACGTGTTTTCATAATGTCTCATTACCTTTTATTTTTGGTTTCTTTTTGCTTTGCAAGCACAAGTTGCACTTGGCCTGTGTCAGAGACAGGATATTTGTTGGTTTGTAACATGAAACTGACAAAGCTGTGTGTACCCAAAGCAACGCCATCTCATTGAGAATGAAAATTTCAGTACTCCAAAACGGTTGTCTAGATAACTGTAGACACATGAATATTTGGAAACATCTGGATGATTGCTATCTTCTACGTAAAAAGCCACATGAATGACTATATTTTTCCATTTTTATCCAGATATTTTGGAATCATGTAGACAGCCAAAGAGGCTCATCTCCAAGAGAGACCACATATTCATCATGAAGTGGGAAATTTTCAAAACTACTTCTTGATTTTTTTTTTCTTTTTAGTCTATTTGATTTGCCTTCAATCCTTCTAGTCCTCTTATTGATCTTTGATTCCCACCCTTACCTAGCACAGTGTCTGGCACATAGTAGATGTTGAATAAACCTTAGAAATGAATGGATGAGTGAATGAAGACATTATTCTTTAATATTTTAACCTCCAGTACAGGGATTATGCTAAACAATGAAAAACTATTTATTTAGAAAGGAAGAGAACAAATATGTATTGAGTGTGCACTATGAGATAGGAACAGGGTTAGGCAACACATATTATGAGTATATACACATACATACGTGTACATATGTCTGTGCTTTTATAGTCCCCTTGTGAATAATCACTGGTAGCTCCGTTACACAATTGAGTGAACTTGAAGAGGTTGAATAAACTGTGAAGATCCTCTTCTCAGAAGCGAGGCTGGGATATGACCCCTGAGCTGTGTGAGCTGTTAACGATATTTCTGTTGATTCCTCATCTTCCTGGACAGTAACAGTTCATAGTTTGGGCGGTCTCCTATCACGTTGAGAATTTGATGAAAGCCAGAGACATGAACACAGAAAGAAATGTTCCCAGTTTTACAAGCAATGTGGGTTCATCAAGGATCCCTGATTAAGAGTGTCATGATAAGAGATTCAGATGTCTCCCCATGGAGTCAGGGCTAGACAGCAGAATCAGCCTGTAACTGATGGCCAGAGCCCACTTCTCTGATGGCCCTCGTCAAGAGAAAGAGTTGGTGTCTTCTTTTCATCCAAGATCTGCTCAACCCTTAAAGAGCTGGTTACTTCTTTCACTCATAGTAGGTCTGCATGGTCCTACCAGGATATATATACTGGTTTAATATTTGAAAAATATAGATTTTCTAATTTTTCCTCATTCAGTGATTAGAAAACGAATACACAATAGTCACCCAAATAAAGCTGTGTCAGGTGCCAGGAGCAAAGCCGGGATATAATCCTTGCCCAGAACAGAGTCCCTGTGCAGCTAAAGCAGCTTAAGCTTCAGGCCCCCTCACGAGAATGGCCCTTTGCAGGCCCCAGGAGAGGCTTTCAAAAAGTGTTCACATGATCAAGCATATGTTTTTTTTGGTAAAATCTGCAAACTAAGATCTTTTTTTATGGTTTTTCTCCAAGACCCAGTCCCTTCCCCCAGGGTAGTTCAGAGGCCACAAAGCCTGCCTCTGGCCCTGTCGCTGCTCCCATGGAGTTTAGTGAGAAAAGATGAACATCGAGTGAGTGATTGCAAGAGTGCTGGATTTTGAGGCAGGGGAGTGCCTGTGTAGCTACCCCAAGGGGACTTAGTCTTTTATGGGGGTGTCAATAAAGGTTTCTCTGAGGATCTGACACCTAAGCTGAGCTCTGAAGGATGAGTGTTTTATTTTTGTTCTTTCTTGTTATATCAAGGAAGGTGCAGCATGAACAGGTACAAGGACTGTGGGTAACAGGCCCTGAGTCGGAAGTGGGCAGGCCTGGACTGGGCACCCCACAGCTGCTGAGCTCGGAGAGGATTGGGGCTGAGGGGTGAGGAGGTCAAAGAGGAGGGCCAGCAGTTTCCTTGAGACCTGGTGTGGGGCCTGTTGAGCACTTTGAACTTGATTGTAAGGACAGCAAAAAGGGGCTGGCAGGGAGTTACATGATCAGATTTACATGTTAAAAACAGCACTCCTTGTGATGAGCACCAAGTGTTGTGTAGAAGTATTGAGTCACTATATTGTACACCTTGAACTAATATTACACGTTATGTTAACTAATTGGAATTTAAATAAAAACTTAAAAAAAAAAACACCAAAAAGCCACTCTGGCTATAGGGTTGAGAATAGATTTGTTTTGTTTCTCCAGAAAAATTACCTTGAACACAGCTGTGACTGGATAAACAAATGCAACATTCTTTGGCGAGGTGAGGGGGAAATAATTCTCTCAAAGGCCAGGTGCCTTCGGATATGAGAGGACAGAAGTGCCCAGCCAGCCTCTGGCACACGGGATCAGAAGGGCAGGCCAACTCAGGGCCGCAGTGAACAAGCTGGGATGGCGGGGGGGGGGGGGGGGGGGGTGGGGGCAGGGGGGGGGTGCGGGTTTGTCGACTTCCCCCCCCTCCTTTTCCCCCCCCAAGACATCCGGAGCGAACTAG